>NC_135223.1:9727882-9942882 GCF_052324685.1 Brachyhypopomus gauderio
AGTGTGGAAAAAAGTTTTTCGTCAGTCACTGATTGACAAAAATAATTCGTTAAAAATCCTACAATGTGATTTCCTGAATTTTTTTTCTCATTTCGTCTCCCATAATTTACCAAGTTTACCCAAATTTACCTATGATGAAAATTACAGACCTCTGTCATCTTTCTAAGTAGGAGAACTTACACAATTAGTGGCTGACTAAATACTTTTTTGCCCCACTGTACAGTTCAATCTGTGTACGATTATTGTGAAATTTTCCAGTCATAATTCTTAGTAAAATTCCCCCAAATTTCTCATTTGCAACATCACTGGTAAGTTTGTTTGTTGGCTGAGTGCACTGTGTTAAAACCATAAACCTAGGGACACTGGAGCCTGAGGAGACTGAGGAGACTCTGTTGTGATGACCTTGGGACACTGCAGAAGAGTAGACGTAAAAGCAGGTGTTCTCTAGAACCCGGCAGAACCTGGGTGAACCTGGCAGAACCAGCTTTGTCTGCTGGAGTGGCAAGCAAACCAAACCCCTAATGTGAATGTCACCGTCATGTCATTGACAGGTGTTGATGGCTCGAGGCTAGTTGTGACTGACAGGCTGAGGAGAAGAATAACGCTCATATGCACATCATCAACTTTAATTTCTATACACAACAGCAATGGCCAAACGCCCAACCCGGCACCCCCCTGGGGCGACAGCACAGTCAGGCGCCAACACCAGCGTTTGTTGCGTCTCTCATCCGTGGACGCGTCGAGGGGCTTTTCTGTTTATAACACCACACTTATCAGAGCTTTCCAAACATGTTTGGAAACGCACTAAACGCACATTACTGTGGCGTCTGAGAAAGTGCTTCTCTGCACATTATTTGATCCGGCCTGTAAAGTGCTCTCCAACTCACCCCGAACATCTTGCAGGAAATGCCGGCAGAGGCCAGACAGAATAACCTAATAAAGGCACCACGGCTAAATCATTAGAGCGGAAAGCTGCTCCCGTAATGCGGCCAGATGGGTGCGCTAATTGGGTTTTGGATGTACAATGTACAGTCCGGCTGCCTTTTGTGCTTTTATGAGGCTGCCTGGGTGTCCAGTGTGGAGTGAAGCTAGAGGGACAGGCTATGGTCTGGGTGTCCAGTGTGGAGTGTGAAGCTAGAGGGACAGGCTACGGTCTGGGTGTCCAGTGTGGAGAGTGAAGCTAGAGGGACGGGCTACGCTCTGGGTGTCCAGTGGAGAGTGAAGCTAGAGGGACAGGCTACGCTCTGGGTGTCCAGTGTGGAGAGAAGCTAGAGGGACAGGCTACGCTCTGGGTGTCCAGTGTGGAGTGAAGCTAGAGGGACAGGCTACGCTCTGGGTGTCCAGTGTGGAGAGAAGCTAGAGGGACAGGCTACGATCTGGGTGTCCAGTGGAGAGTGAAGCTAGAGGGACAGGCTACGCTCTGGGTGTCCAGTGTGGAGAGAAGCTAGAGGGACAGGCTACGCTCTGGGTGTCCAGTGTGGAGTGAAGCTAGAGGGACAGGCTACGCTCTGGGTGTCCAGTGTGGAGAGAAGCTAGAGGGACGGGCTACGCTCTGGGTGTCCAGTGTGGAGAGTGAAGCTAGAGGGACGGGCTACACTCTGGGTGTCCAGTGTGGAGAGAAGCTAGAGGGACAGGCTACGCTCTGGGTGTCCAGTGTGGAGAGAAGCTAGAGGGACAGGCTACGCTCTGGGTGTCCAGTGTGGAGAGAAGCTAGAGGGACAGGCTACGCTCTGGGTGTCCAATGTGGAGAGAAGCTAGAGGGACAGGCTACGCTCTGGGTGTCCAGTGTGGAGTGAAGCTAGAGGGACGGGCCTACGCTCTGGGTGTCCAGTGTGGAGAGTGAAGCTAGAGGGACGGGCTACACTCTGGGTGTCCAGTGTGGAGAGAAGCTAGAGGGATGGGCTACGCTCTGGGTGTCCAGTGTGGAGAGAAGCTAGAGGGACAGGCTACGCTCTGGGTGTCCAGTGTGGAGAGTGAAGCTAGAGGGACGGGCTACACTCTGGGTGTCCAGTGTGGAGAGAAGCTAGAGGGATGGGCTACGCTCTGGGTGTCCAGTGTGGAGAGTGAAGCTAGAGGGACGGGCTACGCTCTGGGTGTCCAGTGTGGAGAGAAGCTAGAGGGACAGGCTACGCTCTGGGTGTCCAGTGTGGAGAGAAGCTAGAGGGACAGGCTACGCTCTGGGTGTCCAGTGTGGAGAGAAGCTAGAGGGACAGGCTACGCTCTGGGTGTCCAGTGTGGAGAGAAGCTAGAGGGACAGGCTACGCTCTGGGTGTCCAGTGTGGAGAGAAGCTAGAGGGACAGGCTACGCTCTGGGTGTCCAGTGTGGAGAGTGAAGCTAGAGGGACAGGCTACGCTCTGGGTGTCCAGTGTGGAGAGAAGCTAGAGGGACAGGCTACGCTCTGGGTGTCCAGTGTGGAGAGAAGCTAGAGGGACAGGCTACGCTCTGGGTGTCCAGTGTGGAGTGAAGCTAGAGGGACAGGCTACGCTCTGGGTGTCCAGTGTGGAGTGAAGCTAGAGGGATAGGCTACGCTCTGGGTGTCCAGTGTGGAGTGAAGCTAGAGGGACAGGCTACGCTCTGGGTGTCCAGTGTGGAGTGAAGCTAGAGGGACAGGCTACGCTCTGGGTGTCCAGTGTGGAGTGAAGCTAGAGGGACAGGCTACGCTCTGGGTGTCCAGTGTGGAGTGAAGCTAGAGGGACAGGCTACGCTCTGGGTGTCCAGTGTGGAGTGAAGCTAGAGGGACAGGCTACGCTCTGGGTGTCCAGTGTGGAGTGAAGCTAGAGGGACAGGCTACGCTCTGGGTGTCCAGTGTGGAGTGAAGCTAGAGGGACAGGCTAACGCTCTGCCTGCCGCCTTCTATCTGCATTGGCCGACAGGAGGGGACTGAGAGGGTGAGTGGATGGAGAGGAGGAGAGAGAGAGATGGAGAGAGAGATGGAGAGAGAGTGTGTGTGTCAGAGACAGAGAGATAGAGATGGAGAGAGAAAGAGAGAGATGAGAGACTATGTGTGAGACAGAGATCGAGAGACTGTGCTGAGAGAGAGAGAGAGAGAGAGAGAGAGAGAGAGAGAGAGAGAGAGAAAGAGAGACTGTGTGTGCATATGTGTGTGTGTTTGTGTGTGTGTGAGAGAGAGAGGAGAGAGAGAGAGAGAAAGAGAGAGAAAGAGGAGAGAGAGAGAGAGGAGAGAGAGAGGAGAGAGAGGAGAGAGAGAGAGAGAGAGAGAGAGAGAGAGAGAGAGAGAGAGAGGAGAGAAAGCGAGAGAGAGAGCTGTTTTGGGAAGCCTGTTTGGAGTGAAGAGTAAAAGAATTTGAGCAGGTGTCCTACCTTGTGGCTGACAAGCTGCCAGTGTCTGTGTGAAAGTCTTAGGAGGTGAATCCATATTACAATATATCAGTATGAACTGTGAGTCTGGTTTGCAAACTGTGCTAATGCTAAAATGAGTCATTGAAATGTATTTTACGTTAATGTAACATTAAAATCAAATTGGCACCATTAACACTGGAATCAAAAATTGTATGTGTGGACCTTTTGTGCATATGTACGTATGCATGTGTGCGTGTATATGTATGCATGTGTGTGAGTGCATGTGTGTGTGTGTTGTGTGGTGTATGTGTGCACATGTAATGTGATACATCTGTAGGTAAATGATGCTCAGGGGAAAGCTGGGATACACCTGTTTCCAGGTACCCATACTGCACTGGGCTCCCCTGCTACCAGCGCTGTGCAGTCAACTGCACATCTGGCACAGTCTCCCTTAATGCCTGTGATGAAACTCTATGGGGACGAGACACACGTTTACGTCTGTACACAGATAACTGGACAATTAGTGCGTTTCACACACATAGGGAAAGACAGAGAGAGGCAGTGTGAGCTGAATTAGGTGCCAAGGTCAGATGATATTCTTATTTCAATTAATTCTATCTAAGATTAACTGCGGATCTAATTAGAGAGAAACAGAATGAGAGTGAGAGAAAGAGAGAGAGAGAGAGATGGAAAGAGAATTCTGTTAATGCGAAAAACAAAAGCTAGTGAACGGGGCCTGATGCTAACACGTCCTCACCCCACACGGATTGGTCATCCAGCGCGGAGTGGAACAGGAACACTCTCCAGTCTGATCTAATTAGCAAGGAGCAATATTTGCTCACCCCGTGATGACTAATGCAACGGGGTCTTTATATGGGCTCGTACTTGGGATGAGACCTTTCATGACAACAAAAGAAAAAGTGTTGAGCTTTTAGAGTAAATATGTTTGGTATTTGGTTTCCAGAGGAAAAAAAAACCCCGTCTCTAATGCATTGAGAGAGAGAAAAAAAAACCTGCCTGTGCGAATGTGCGTTTGTGTGTGTTTAGCAGTTAGACCAACAGTAGCCATCTCCTGCTAACATGTCCTTCTGGATGTGAGAATAACAGCATCGTGATTTATAACAGATACATTTTAATGGCACGGCACACCTAGTACACCTTAGAATGAGTTCGGATGTCACTTCAAGTTACAAAACTTGAATTTGCATGACTGAAATTGTGCTCTGAGCTCTTCTCTATTGGACTTGTTTTACACGTATAACACAGCACAACAGTGGACACGTACATGGTTTTGTGGTGAGGCCCTGCAGTGGGTGACCTTTCTATCTATCTATCTATCTATCTATCTATCTATCTATCTATCTATCTATCTATCTATCTATCTATCTATCTATCTATCTATCTATCTATCTATCTATCTATCTAACCACACACACACACACACACACACACACACACACATTCTTTCTTTCTCTAGAATTCTACAGTTGTCTTTTATTTAAATTTGGAGAGGAAAGTGCTCTGGGGGCTAAGTGTGATGAACAGTTGACGTGAGGGAGGTGACAGCAGCCTGTCTGGGCCAGGCCAACAAGTGTAGCTCCAGCTAGCACACTGACGCTCACACTTAAATGGTTTAATAGGACTAGAGGGAACAAAGGCCAGCTCTGACGCAGGCAGGCTATAATAGGCCCCGCCACCACTTTACTGCCCATCAAGACTGCTGGCTATTAAAGACACATGCACGTACGCTCATGTGTACACACACACACACACACACACACACACACACACACACACACACACCACACACACACACACACTCACTCACTCACACACACACACACACACACACTCTCTCTCTCTCTCTCTCTCTCTCACACTCACACACACACACACGCACACACACGCACACACACACACACACACACACACACACACACACACACCACACACACACACTCACTCACTCACACACACACACACACACACACTCTCTCTCTCTCTCTCACACTCACACACACACACACGCACACACGCACACCACACACACACACCACACACACACACACACACACACACACACACACACACACACACAAATTCCCAATCCTTCAGCAAAACAAGCTGACTTCAGAAGTAAATACAAAAGTGTAGGTTAATCTGTGCTAATGCTCAGATAATGAAAAGTCTATTTTGGAAAGATAGCTGTAGGCCAGGGAGCTAATGGTTATTTATTGTATTTAGGACAATTTGTGACAAATGCTACGACCCATTTAGAACAGAACTGGACAGATCAGCGGTTGAAAACCGCAGACAGCAACACCACACATCCTATTAATGTCTTCTGATTTAACAGTTCTTCATTTCACGGGATTCTCTTTTCCTTGTTTGCTGAGTAAATTTTTTGTTCTATTAAACAGACCCCCTAATCCTAGTCGTCAGCAAACTATTACACAATATATAGTTTTTCATAATTTGTGCATTTAATTGTGTCTTAATTGCATTTTATATTTATTATTATTATTATTATTATTATTTTGAATATGAGTTCATTTACACTCATAATCCGATACAATGCACTTTCTTTATCAAAGTTATTTTTAAATATGTAAAATTTTCCCCCCAATGGGCGTCTTAGACAAATTATTAAAAAAGCAATAAATATATATCTAAAAAAAAAAACATTTAAACCTCTTGAAAAGAGTAAGTTAAACTTTAGAAAATAGATTTCTTGCGACACGTAAAAATCCTTACACGACACAGACAAAAGACTTTTCTCTGAAATAAAAGAGCCCCCGCAGCACGGCGGCGTAGAGAGAAGCTGAGGGCGGCTCTGTGGAAGTTCTGGCATGACTGGACAGATGGTGTCTTTGGGCTTTTGACTGCAGAGAGCTGCTAGGATGGTGATCTTGAATCCGCCCGCAGTGACACTACTGATGTCCAACACGCTAACAGGTGCCGGGGACATTAGTGCTAGCGTGTTACATCTCATACTGAATAATCATTAACCACTTTCACTCTGCCCTCTGTCAAACGAGCTTCTGTCTTCTTTGGTCAGAGCGATTACTTAAGTGTGACACGTAAGCCTAACGGCCTGAGTTTATTCACAAAAAGTTCTTGCATTGGAACATTGAGCGTAACTACAAAATAAGCATTGTGCTTGCACAAGTTTGCACAAGTTCAGCTAAAAATAAACATCTTACGTTTGTGTGCATCGTATAATTGCTCACTAACGGCCTTCGGTGCTTAATAACAGGGGACCAAACACGTTTTTACAGCAGAGTCTGCCTAAAACAAGCATCAAAACATTCATTTGCAGAGTTTGTGGATACGCTTCCAGGGTTTGCTGTGGATTAGAAGAGTGAAACAACACAGCAAAATAAGTTTTCCCTAGCTCTGACGGGGAGTAGTTTAAAATAGCATCCAAAAACGCTAAACTGACATCTCTGAAATCCCGTCTTTCCGTTTAGGGCTTAAGGGACAAGTTCATCCCTTGCGTATTCCTGTCTAATTACGCTATTAGCAGCATGCATTCCGATTTAGCAAGTCTAAAGCTGCTTCCATTTTGGCAAAAAGGATAGGAAATCTTGTTTCTGAGATATGGCGTTGCTTTTCCGTATGTTCTTGGTATTAAGGTAAATCAAAATCAGACGCATGTTTGAAAAACCGTCAAAACAAAACACTCGCGTGTGGTTTTAGGTTTTACCTTTTACCCAGTGCCTAGTTTTACCTACCTAATAAATAATGAATGCATTACTGTGCGAAGCTCATAGTCTTAATATAACAAGAAAACGACTTTTTGTAGGCAGCTTTAAGAGTTGTTACTTGTAAAATTGAGAACTATTTGGAGAACTATAAAGGTGTGCCTTAAAACTCTTATTTCCTCCTGCAGAGGAGGAACGTAGGGGTTGTTTACCATGATGAAGTAGAGCAGTGCTGTGTCACCTGGGGATTTGAGTTTTAAATAAAGTTTGACCCACACAGATGGTCACCCCCCCCCCCCCCACACACACACACACACTCACACAAACACACTACCGCCACCAACACCACCACCACCAGTGTTAATTCATCTTAACCACACACGGCCAGACAGGGAACCCTATCTGAAGAACTGTACTGGCCTCAATACACTTAATGCTTTACACTGTGGATTTACAGGTACATTCAAACAACAAGTCCAGACTTGGATTTTAGTTCACACCTTGTAAGTCTGAATGCAGTGCTGCAGAAAGTCTTGGTGCTGTTTGAGTTTCGGTCCCATTTTATACCTTTATAGTATTTTCAACATGTATTTCTACAGTTTATGCATTTTTGTTTTTAGTTTGAAAGATTATAAGAATAGGTGGGCTGAATAATTTTTCATGCCAAGCCTTGGTTATGATTTGGCATTGGAATATTTCATTTCCTTTGGAATGCTCCATATACAATTCTCTGTATATAGTCTGAGCTGTGCACATAATCCATGAGAAAGTCTTAGCACAACTGCACAGAGGAGCAAAATGTCAAGCAAAATGCAGACAGATGATATTTATATTTCCAGAAAGTGGGTAGTGTGTCTTTTTTATGGAGGCCAGAGGGGAGAGAACAGACAAGAGGGAACGAAAAGAGGGAGAGTGAATGCGAGTGAGAGGGAGGGAAAGAGAAAGAGAGAGAGAGAGGGAGAGAAAGAGAGAGAGAAAGAAAGAGAGAGGGAGAGATGCCTTCTGGCAGAGAACGAGAGCCACAGCTGTGTTTGGTGCGGTATTTTTTAAACGCATCAATGCTGCTCCAATCCCCGCGCCTCGCCTGACCTATTTATAGCCAGGGCCAGCCATTGTTCTATTTTTGTCACCTGTGGGCCACGCTACTGTTGATTCACATGCAAATGAACCTCCTCCTCTTCACAGTGAGCTGCTGTGACACAGTGAGCGAGAGAGAGAGAAGGAGAGAGAAGGTGAGAGGAATTAGAATCACAACCCCGCTATCTTAGCAGCTTGCAACAAAGATCCCCAGTTGGGCAGAGAAGAGCTGTTGTTCAGCCATCTTGTAGTAGGAAAAAAAAAAAACCCAGAGAGGCACGTGAGATTGAAGCCACCGCGGTTTGACAGACAAGAGAGTGAAGCGAAAAAACAAAAAAAAAGAGAGAGGCGGTTTTTGTGAGGAGGAACAAACGGGAGAAAAAGCCTATTAGCTTTTTAAGGAGCTTCGGCAGGAGGAGGTGTAGCCCCCCCCCCCGCTGAATCTCCCGACGCCCTGACGAGTGGAGTAGAAGTGACGAGGAGTGAAGGAGACAGCAGGCGAAGGGAGGAACTGTTGGGGTTAGTGAGGGAGGAGTTGTCTTTTCCTCATAGTGTCACTAGTGAGGAGGCAGGAGCGAGCGTGTGTGGTCTCCTGAGAGAGAGAGAGAGAGAGAGAGAGCGGGGAGGAGGGGGCCGGCTGACAGTGTGACAGGAAGAGCCAGGCAGACAGGCGATGTGGTGCTGACTGGAGAATGCTACAGACTATTTACGAGGGCGACTCCTGTTTCTCCGCAGACGGCATCGGCAAACACCGGCTGCCTCTGGTCCTCCACGACGGCGACATGCATAACGTCAACAACTCAGGTGACTCTCTCTTTCGCGCTCTCTCTCTCTATTTCTCTCACTCTCTCACTGTTTCTTGCTCCTTCTCTCTCTCTCTCTCTCTCTCTCTGTCTCGCACTCCCTCTCTCCCTCAAACACGCACACGCTCCAGCTCTTGTGCTGTAGGCGAAGCTCTTTAAACTTGTGTCAGCAGCAACAGGAGAGTCTGATTAGTTGCTGCATTAACAGGTATTTGCTCCTGTCAGGTGGTTTGCATGTGCCCCCTACGTGGGCGGTGGATGGAGGTGGGGGGTCTAGGGTGCTGGTCGTGCGAGGTTTACGCCGTCTCTGCCCTGATCTTGAAGTAGACACCTGCCTCAGATATAACTCTTCCAGAAGGAAGGATCACCAAGGTCTGCCATGTTGTCTTGTACTTGCATTGATTTCTAGTGGCATTGTGGTTAAATAAAGGTTGCGTTAAGAACAGAATGAGAAGAGAATGAGATCAGAATGAAAGATCCTGGCTTGGGCAGGATGTGCTACTGTAGCTCCTGTCTTGCGAGCAGGAAACTGGCTGACAGAAACACACTGTCAATGTGAGAAGATCGTTACTTGTGATAGGTGTCATGTCAGAGACAATAAGTCGATCTATTTTGAGCAGCGTGTTTGCCATAGCGTCCCACTGATATGGTGGTGTGGAGCTGCTGTATGTATAAAGTCTACGCACTGATTCAGTCTTGTGCTTTACCGTTGTTTGCTTCTAACGTAGTTACTTGCCATTGAAATCTTGGTTCTTATGCGTTTTCTAAGGACTGCAGGGATGATCGGTGGGTGGGGGGGGGGGGTGTGAGCGGAGGAGGAATGTGTATAACTTCAAAACAGACTGAGTCATTTCAGTCCCTGTGACACAGAGAGGTTCACCTCATCTTTGATCTTCTCAGTTTATGTACAATACATGACATGCAAACCATTTCTTTTCCTGCTGACTGTTGTGAGTAGCATTATTGTTTTAGAGTCCTGCCGCTAGATTATTGCAGTGTTGCAACATCTCTGCTGTGGCTTCTAAAAAAAAAAAAACCCCTACAGCATTTCCTTCTTTCTTGTTACACAACACAGAAAATGGTTATGCTAAGGCAAGCAACAGAATCCATGTGATTTCCCGCTGTGCAAATGTCCCTTTACACCTGTGGTCTCAGAAGGAAATCAGGAGAAGGAAAATTTCCAATTAGCCTCAGCTACTGGAGCAACTGGTTATGGGGCCGAGGATCCCGGGGCAGGAGAGCAGACCTCTGAAACGGGGTGGCCCACAGAGTAACCCATGGTCTGATCTTCATCATGGTGGCCAATGTATTTAGCATCAGCCTAGATTAAGCCGGGGCTTTTAAGAGGCACATTTAAGCATTGTGCGGTAGAATGTGGTGAAACACCAGCCATTTTCTTGCAGCTTGCAGCTCTGGTGCTCTGTGGGTCAGCTATTCTTAGCCATGTTATTTTCAGTTTATGGCATTAGGGCGCTAAGATTAGCCGCCGCCACGTACCGTTATCGTTCCATCTCAGCACGCGCCTAATATAACCATATACACTGGAACATGTATTAATAGAGGCTTTTGTCATTTGCTCTCATGTGATCTTTTGCTTGGTTGAGGATCTGTTGTTTATGAGAGGGGTGCAGGCTGAAAAGGTCTTTCGGTTGTCAGCTTCTCGCGTTTGTGAGACTTTCCTTCGGAGGAAATAACATAAGGCGAAGGTTTCTTCTTCTTTGCTGTTTGATTCTCTCAAAACATGTACTGAGCCTCCCTCC
This sequence comes from Brachyhypopomus gauderio, assembly GCF_052324685.1. Taxonomy (NCBI): domain Eukaryota; kingdom Metazoa; phylum Chordata; class Actinopteri; order Gymnotiformes; family Hypopomidae; genus Brachyhypopomus; species Brachyhypopomus gauderio. The sequence continues at coordinate 9,738,528 of NC_135223.1, forward strand.
CTCCCTCTCTCTCTCTCTCTCTCTCTCTCTCTCTCTTCCCCCTTTAGCCCTCAAGCCACTCAGCATGGTCGGTAGTAATTATGCTGTCAAGTCAGACCGAAACAACCAGTTTAGCATACATTAAAGTAAAATAGAAACTCAGTGGTCCCATGAGTAGGTTGTGGTCGGGGGAAAAAAGCCTTTCTGAACATAAACGATCACCTTTTTGCATTATCATTTAATAAAGGCACGCTGAGTTGGATCGACAAGATAAACCCTCGTTGCGAAAACCTGCCACTCATTTAGTGTGAACCCATCTCCCACACAGCTTATGTGACTGTCACACATTTGAACAGAGTGTAAAAACACTCTAATTAATATTCTAATGGAAATGGTGTTGAAGACGCTGAGCTGCATGAAAGAGTAGAAAATAAAAACAGCTCTGACAGCTCCCCTATTATAGCCCGGGGGTAATTACTAATGAGCTTTATTACACTTCTGCCTTAACTGGAACTTCATCTTGGGGAAGAGGTTGTGACAAAAAGGAAGCAAGAAATGCTTTTTTACTGATCCCAGAACAGTGGCCTGTTTAACAAGCGGTTTATGACATGGTTCTGGTTGGAGATATTACGCTTCATTCCCCCCAGACCACAGATATTGACGTATTGCTTTCATCTTCAAGTACCTCGGGGTTGTTTGGGATGATGGAACAGCTTCTACCCCCACACCCTAAGGCTCTTCATTAGAAATACAGAACTGGACAGTGGCTTTGATGCCGTGCAGCCGTGTGCACACGTGGGCACGCGGACTGTAGTGCGCGATGATTTCCGTCAGTGCCTTCTGTTATCCAGGGCCGCGTAACCGATGTAGCAGATCACTTTCATTTGCATCCCCCAACGTCCTGCAGTAAAATTCAGCAAGGGCCAAAAGTAGTGCACCTGCCATCTGCCACGCCTTTGCCCCACCTTTAACCACAGGCTCAGAACCAGCTTGTTCATGCCATTTATGCCATCTTGTGCTTTGTGCTTTGGATAAAGGTCTGACCTCCGACCAGCTGGTGGAGGCCCGCTGGTGCATGCATAATCTGTATTCAGTTAAGGAGGCAGCCAGTGGGCCTGAGCCATGTTTCATCTCAGAGGATGAAGCTGCACTTTAAAGTCTAGTGCCATTGCTTGCTTTCACGCTCACGCTCATGCTAATGCTCACGCATATGCTCACGCTCATGATAATGCTCACGGTAATGCTCACGCTCATGATAATACTCACGGTAATGCTCACGCTAATGCTCATGCTCAATGTTCATGTTCAAATGCAGAGCCTGCCTCACTCTTCACTGCAGTCCGTGGATGCATTTTACAATGCCGACACCCTGAGCCTATCCACACACTTCTGCAATGAATCATGACCAACTGTACATTTATCGTTTGTTTTATGGAGAAGAGATGATGGAGTAGCTATTTTTTGTAGTTAACGTGTCCTCAGACACCTGTTGCCATATTCTGTATGTTTATATAATTTTTCAAGTTAGAATGGATGCAAAATATACCTTCGCTATTCTTTGGTTATTAATATCCTTATGCAATGAGGTTTCACCCATGCCAAACATTATCAGTACTTTTATGTTTTATTGTATTATGTAGCAAACCTCTGGCTTTTTTCTTAAGGTACAGAGGCAGCCGAGTGTCACATTTGCATAGAACTGAAACACAGGGAGGTGCATATGTTAACTTCACAAAACAAATTAGCATTCTTTCATTTAGCAATGTGTGGGAGGCCTACTAATGTGTGTCTGGAATCACCAGAGACCTGCGGCTTTGATCATCAGCGCTCAACAGCAATTTGCAACAGATCAGCCTGCAGTTGAAACCCTGCCCAGTTGCTCCATGGGAGATGTAGTCCATCAGATCGGTCACCCTATCCTTCTTGACAGCCCCTAGGAAGGGTAGTTTTGGCATGGTTTACGATGCTTGTCACTCCTCGGTGCCAAAAAAATTCTCTTGCATAAATCTATGACCTCGCTAAAAAATAAAGCCACGAGTCCCGCTTTATTCAAACAAGTAACCAAAACACAGGCCAGTATATATCAGTAAAGCAAATAAAAATGTGCTTGGAGTAAATTAATTGCACTTATTAAATAATAAATAGCAATCAAAGGTTACATTTACACTTGCACAGTTATTGAGTTGGGAGAAAAAATAGGCTGTGGAATGACTTACATAAATTCAGCTGGGGACTCTTATTTTTGCCTGAGTTAAAATAGCTAGGCGGATCCGCAAGTGTGATAGTCTTCCACACATGATCTATATTAAGGGTGTGCTCAGAAAGGCTCGTATATTTAGCTTGCTTGCTGCTTGTTCTGTATTCTCTTTGCAGTTCAGCAGCGATTTACGATACATTAGAGGTTTATCTGAGCTGCAGTACATATGGAACATCAGTCCTGGTGTCCTGGGTCCAAAACACGAGGCCCGGGCACACGGTACCACATGTAGTGTCACCTTCCTAGACAGGGCTGTAGTGGGAGGGGACGTGCCAAAGTTGGAGGATTATGATGTAGGTATCCTCTATTTCAGCAAGGACTACTGACCAGTTGCACGTTGTAGGAGGTCTGGGGAACTTTATTATGAGTGGTTTGATGAAGGACAAGACTGGAGTGGTGAGAAGAAAGGGCGTTAGAGCCAGGGCCCAGATGATTCTTCCATGGTGCCCTGCCTCGGATTTGAATGTAGAACTCGTATGTTTGTGAAATGTCATTTGAGTTCTGCTCAAATATGTCCTTGAGTTTGTGGCCATGATCAGATATTTGATGTTAATGGAACTCACAGCACTGACCTGTAACACTGTTGCTATTGTGTTCCACAGCAGTTAAACCTGTTTGGTGATCTCAGAATAGGCCACACCTGCATGCCTGATTCTGTGTAATGCCAAGAGTTGTGCTGGCAGTGACATCACAGGGCTAGTTCTATTTCAAAAACATGACCTCATCATCTTCATCTCACCTGTGCCGGCCGAAACGCGGCCGCTGGCGTGCCAGAAACCCTCGCGTTGCTAGGAGCGTTACGTAACCTCACGGCCTGCCCTAGAGGAAGGGCACGATACTGACCAGTGGGGCAGGTGGCGTTGAGCTGGCAAAGGAACAGGCTACGCCTGGCTACGGGTGGAGCGGCGGGGACTCGCCGGCTAGCGCTCTGGCGCCGCTAGCGCTCTGGCACTGCTGGGCGGTTAAATCACAGCGATCCTTTTTAACGATGGCGGCTGAGGGGGGAGGGGGGGGGGGGACGAGGCGCCGCTACACAGCGCCACGCAGGCCAGCAGGTGACTCCGCTGACGCTATTTTTAGACGCGCCAGGGTGGCGAGCCTGGCGCCCCTGGCTCAGAGGGGCGGCCTCGCCAGGAAGATTCAGCAGCTCCCCGCCGCTGGAGGGCACCTGTGTCTCCGCAGGCCCCAGTCTCCCTGCGAGCTCCTGGGTCCTGATCTCTGAGGACCCCCGCTCCCTTGGGCAGGCACCTCGGAGCACGGTGATGAGGTGGGCTGGGTGGCCTGATGTGAGTTACTCTTCAGAAGCTTCTGCCCCACCTGGAGATGACATCATCGACCTTTGTCTGTGTGTGTGTGTGTGTGTGTGTGTGTGTGTGTGTGTGTGTGTGTGTGTGTGTGTGTGTGTGTGTGTGTGTGTGCGCAGCAGGTGTATATGCATGGTGCAAACACAAGGGAGAGGGTGGTGGCAAGGGTTCGTCTGTGCGTGCGCACACACGCGTCCTATCTAAGGGATGACGTAATATCCACAGGCGCTCACAGGGAGGAGACACCTCACAGTGCGGCTCAATATCTGCAGGAAGAGGAGTCAGAATGATGTCGCCAGTGTTGCCATGGCAGCCTGGCTAGGGTGGTGGATGGGGTGTGAGGGTTGTTATAGCCCTAGGTCGTACCACTCGCTTTTCATGTTGCTATTTATACTCGTCAATGCCGCATGCAGGCATTTCTGACTGCAGCATTCTGCACAGCACAACAAAGTACATAAATACTTTGCCATTAATGGGTTAGCCACTATTTACGTCAGTGGAACAGTCTCACCCTGGCAACCCACAAGGGGTGACTGGAGTGTCTGAAGGAGTCTGACTTATACAGCAGACCTTGGTTATATCTGGAGACAGAATTTATATGCAGGTATTTGTATTACATACAGAATATCGAAATATAATTCTTTACATATTCTTAATTAACCAAATTCTGAGCAAACACTGAACAAACAAGGCGATGTCAGACCACTACAGGTGTGTGCCTAATAAATATTTGCCTTATTACAATATTCAAAGGTATGTAAATACTTTGCATATTTAGCGAGGCTGAGATGGCGTGAGAATAAAGGATCCAGACCTGATTCTCTGCATGTTACATCATTGCCGTATATCACCTGATAGTTTTACAAATACAGAGAATGTAATCTATTTTGTTTTTGTTTTACTTATTGATTTTTTGCATTAAGTCATTTTATTGAACTAGTTATGTACTTACATTCCTGAAAAACAACCCAGTGATTATGATTCGTGGAGCTGAACGTGCCATTTGAGAAGAACAAGGAGACGGCAGTGGAAAAAAACATCTTAAGGACAAACAAGTGTCTTCATGCCGAATATATTGGCAGCCAGTGTCGCATGTGTGCACGTGGGCTCATTTCGATTTGTGGGATTTGCAGCCTCCGTAGGCCCCTGCTACAGCACAGCTGTTTGTTTAGAGATTGTGTAATTACCAGCAGGGATCTATTGTGCGCGCCCTCAAACGATGAAGAACACCTGCACTGGAATTGTTCTTCGAGGGTTCTGCCTCATGGGCGGGGGACTACAGCAGAAGGACGGTGGAGTGTGGGACTGCGGGTTCTAGACTGGCTGGAAAAACAGGGCTTTGTTCAATACTAGAGCTCTTTTTGTTAAAGCAATCCCTTTGTAATTGCTTATCCATTCGCAGAGGAGGGGGGCAGTGGCTGTCTGTTTGGGCGTTTGTTTGCCCCATGCTTTCTGAGTTGGTGCTCCAGGCTTGTTATTGATTGCCACTGCCTTGCTGGCTATATTTAGAGCTTCTCGGGGCCTGAGGGATGCCCTCTGGCTTTGTAACCAGCTTATTATTTGTAATGAAACACAGTTCGAAGAATATGGTGGCAATTTTTTTCCGTAATGTCCAAGGCCGTCACGGCTGAGGAGGCCCAGGAGAGGGATCACAGCGAAAGCTACAGACAGGACATCGAGGTGGCAAATGGTGGCTGCCAGTGGGTGAGGAGCTGGGATGGATCAGGGCAGAGTTGGGACCTAGGATTCATCTGGATGGCGTGGGGACTTAGGACTAATCCGGATGGAGTGGGGACCTAGGGCTAATCTGGATGGTGTGGGGACCTAGGGCTAATCTGGGTGGAGTGGATACCTAGGATTAATCTGGGTGGAGTGGGGACCTAGGATTAATCTGAGTGGAGTTGGGACCTAGGATTAATCTGGGTGGAGTTGGGACCTAGGGCTAATCTAAGTGGAGTTGGGACCTAGGGCTAATCTGGGTGGAGTTGGGACCTAGGGCTAATCTGAGTGGAGTTGGGACCTAGGACTAATCTGGGTGGAGTTGGGACCTAGGGCTAATCTAAGTGGAGTTGGGACCTAGGGCTAATCTGAGTGGAGTTGGTACCTAGGGCTAATCTGGGTGGAGTTGGGACCTAGGGCTAATCTGAGTGGAGTTGGGACCTAGGGCTAATCAGGATGGAGTGGAGACCCAGGAAAGACTTGGACACGAGCACTTCTTGTGGGGTTGTGCGTTTGCACATCGTGGCAGGGTGTTTGTGCGACGCCCATAAAAACCTGCAGAGTTGATGCTTACTGCAACAGAGAGGTGGAAACCGACACTTACATTGTTCTTTGCCTCTGCATCCTCCCAGTGGACGTGAAGCCCGAGGTGCCCTTGCTTCTGGATCCGGTGTCTCCGCTGGACCTGCGGACGGACGGCAGGATGCTGTCGCTGGGCTCGGACCCGAGCGTGTGGGAGCGGCAGCTGCACCAGGAGCTGGTGCTCATCCAGAAGCAGCAGCAGATGCAGAAGCAGCTGCTCATCGATGAGTTCCAGAAGCAGCACGAGAGCCTGATCCGTCAGCACCGGGCCCAGCTGCAGGAGCACCTGAAGGTGAGAGACATCTGGCCTCCCAGAAGCACCACGGTTGCACCTCCCATGGCGATGGAGGAAAAATTAGGTGTAGGTGTCTGACGAGCGGTGCGTCTCTCAGCTGCAGCAGGAGCTCCAGGCGATGAGGCAGCAACAGGAGCAGTTGGAGAAGGAGAGGAAGTTGGAGCAGCAGAACCAGGAGAGGGAGCTGGAGAAGCACAGACGCCAGCAGCAGATCCTCATCCTGAGGAGCAAGGATCGCGCGCGAGAGAGTGAGCCCTCCGCCCCTCCCGTAACCACACCCAACCTCCACCCACTCAGCTTAGCAGACACTAGACTCCACCAAAGTCTCAGCACGTTCAGACTCTTCTTCCGTTTTAAAACGGAACAGTAAGGCCGCCTTCTACCGGCGCTCTTATCTCCATTGTCCAGAAGGGGGAGATATTTATTCACGTGTCTTACGTAAGTTTCAAAGGCGCTGTGTTCCACAGTAACGTGTTCCGATGTTGTAAGAGGACTGCAGCGGGGTGGCCGTGTGTCATCGGTATGACTCGAGGCTGCCTGAGATGAGCTTCTGCTCATGTCGTCCTGATAAACATGTCACTATGAAGGCTCTCCGTTTTAGTCCCTGCTAAAAATACTAAAGCAGTGTTCAACACGAGAGTGACGCTCTGTCCAAGCCCTAGAATGAGTTGTGTCCTGTGGTGTGGCAGGTGCTGTGGCCAGCACGGAGGTGAAACAGAAGCTTCAGGAGTTCCTTCTGAGCAAAACCACGAAGGACACAGCACCCAATGGGTCATGCCACGCACTGACACCCAATTCGAAACTCTGGTTCACGTAAGTAAAAACAATAAAAACGAAAGAACAAACACTTTATGTCTGAGCAAATGGTTCCTGTTTAAGTGTTTTTTCTGATGGTATTTAATTAATGAACCTTGGAAGAAATCATAGGGCTCATAACGCAGGAGTTTATTACAGCATGCATATAAGTATATTTATGTTTGACATCTGTTGTGCATCTTACTGAAAGGCAGAGCAAGTTTAAGGGTAGATTGGAGAATCATAAACTTCTCATCAACAGCAGAAAAGAATGCTGGTGAACCACAGTAACATGTAATGCTAAATAGCCTAACACTAACTTGGCATGTACGTCTCTGGACACTGGGGCATGTCGTCTGGATTTATGGCTGTGGGGCCAGCTAGACAGTTACGTTTGTGTCTCCTCTGCATTCAGTGCCTCCCACCACACCTCCTTGGAGCAGAGTTCACCTCCTCTGGGAGGAGCGTTACCCTCTTCCAACCTCCTCCTGCCCTCCGTTCATGACGATTTCCCCTTGAGGAAAACAGGTAGGATCACAACCAACGAGAAGAACCGTGAAGAACATGTGCTGGGGGCCTAGTTTATATAAGCCTGCGCAGTTGTGTGTGCTGTTTGGCAGAGGTTATGGCAGGGAGAATAATTCTTTGAGTAATGAAAAAAGCGACTCTAAAAGATATGATCTCATTATTGATCTGATACATTGATGAACTACCAAACTACTAAAAATTTACTTTGTTCTTCCTCATTGATTTTTGGTCAAAGATTGAAGATAATTTCATTTAAGCTAAGTTTACTGAATGTTCATTTTTAAATTCGTTAGCTAGTCGTATCCGTCCAATATTACTGAAAGCAATCATGTTATCATAGAGAAATTTGAAAAGTTTCCAAATATTGAATAACTGAGGTAGAAATAATATCTGATATACCAAATACTAAGGTCTTTTCACCTGCTTTATCCTGTGCTTGCAACACAGTGATATTAGTATGAATTAGTTAGGTGTTAGGTTGATTGATCACTCTAAATTGCCCATAGGTGTGAGTGCGTGCATGTGTGTTGGCCATGCGGTGGACTGACGACCTGCCCATGGTGTACCCTGCCTTCGCCCGGAGATGCTGGGATTGGCTCCAGCCCCCCCGTGATCCTGACTAGCGGGATTAAGCGGTTCGGATAATGAATGAATGAATGAATAGTTTCGTCATCTAAAGATACATATTCTCCTGGAACAATTCTCCTAAAGCCTGTTTATATTTTGCCCCCAGGACAAAATGTTATCCATTTTCATGTGACCTTTCTTTTGTGCTTGTCAAAACCCATGTGGGTTTTGTACACATACTACAAACTGATGCCTAGATATATGACTGAAGTGACAATACAAATTCTCACTCTCCAGGCAATGTGGAATGGATATTTTTTTTACTGGATCCTTTTTCCCAGAATTGCTACGACCCAGGAGGCTTGACACAGAGGTCTATATTTGCATTATTTTAGTAATTAATTCCCTCTCAGTTCACAGCATTAAGATCCTTCTTCTTTTGCTTAAGGCCTGTAAGGCGTCACACCACATAAGAGTCTAAACGGCTTCACAGAAAATGGAAGGCACAACGGTATTTAATTTCTCCCAAGCTTTGAAAAAGGCTTTCATTATTTAGAAAATCCCTGACTTTTCACAGAAAACAGCTCCAGTTTGTTGACCCACTGCCGGAGCGGTCCTCATGGGGAGCCAGTATTAACGTGACTTACTGCTCCCACTCGGGTCGAACAGTCCCGAGCTCTCGCCAAGGCGAACAGTTCATAGCTGTGCCGTGAGGTCACGGAAATGACATCGCATTCCTTCCCCTTCATGTCGTTTTGAATTATTATGGTAAACAATTATACCTGCTAAATTGCTTTACCACATGGGCTGTCATGTCATATATACACAATTTAGGGATCAGCCAATGGAAGTGTAGTCCCAAGTTGTGCAGGCTTTGTCTTCCGAGTGTAAACTAATCTGAGATAATTATGTAGACTGCTAAGTTTATATAAGCATTACACAGACACATGAAAGAAGGCTGTTTATTGTCTTAACGTTTGAACAGTAACTCCAATCTTCAGCTTCGGACTTTAGCCTTACTTCACTGAAACTAGCCAGCTTTCTGAGATCTTACAGGCAAGGCCCTGCAATTCCACAACGCCCTCTGGGAATCTAGCAGTCCTCCTGAAAAGAGCTGGGAACCATTAGTAACACTTAAAAATCTGAGCAGGTCTTGCACCTGATTTCACAGCATGCAGCCTAACAACATAATAAATTAATAACTTTCCTCAACCTCGATAGCCTTTGAACAGAGTATGTACTTGTACTGTCCTGTGTCCCACTGCATAGCAAACTGAACAGACTGAATTTCAGAAGATGGGAGTTTCAAAGACATTTGAGTGTTGGCTGCTAGAAACTGCCAGTGTGCTGTTCTAGGAAATGCTGTTTACATGGAAAAATGACATGCATGACCTACATGTTTGGATTCCAGGCTGTATATATGGTCACATCCAGCGCAAAACTCTCTCTGCTCCTCCTCCTCTTCATGTAGATCGTAATTAAAGACCCCAGATTTAACACATTAGTTGAGTGAAACGAAGTTAACACATTAGTTGAGTGAAACGAAGCTGCCACTTGTTCTAAAGCCCGAGTCTTTCACAGAACTAGCTGATTGGCAGATATTAAAAGGTTAGACTCGCATGGTGTTCGGACTTAACCATGTCACCACTAGTCTTTGGAAAGGACAGCACTTATGAAACACAAAGGAAAGGACCCTTTGCCTTTCCAAAGTTATTTTATATGATTGCGTGTGTGTGTGTGTGTGTGTGTTGGGGGGTGGGGGGGGGGGGGGGGGGGGGGGGGGGGGGGGGTTAATACTTTCCACTGAGGTAATCTTCATAGACTTTATTTCTTGCCGGACACAGCGCCATATTATTAGGTCCTTTTTATTTCTGTGTGAAAAAAAGGAAAATGGCACCATGGTGAAGAGAACGAAGGGGAATTAGCTCTCAAAAGCGCTGTGTGTTCCTGCAGTTCTCACATGTGGATGAACCGCCCATAGCAGGTTTACCAGATAAAACCTGTCTCCTTTGTGTCCTGGACCAGAATAGACCTGGACCAGCACGTGATGCTGTGGTGGGCACTAATGGCCTGGCTTAGAGAAGAGAGGAGAGACACCCGCTCCATTCTTGACCCAGTTACCCAACGGGTGGAGCAGGTGCGGCAGGGATGAGGAGGAGTTGATGTGGTGCTTCCTAAACGGTTGATGTTTCCAGGACCTTGCACCAGACTATTCCCATCTGTGCTGGTTCAGTATTCCTGTGTGGAAGCGGAGGGACATAATGTGTGTTTCAACAACTGGAAAAAAAAAACCCTTCAGAGACGCAAAGGTGGAGTAATATGGTTGACAAAAGTACAGCTGTTGCATCAGAGGGTTTGTATCCTCCCGGGGAGAAGAGGTTTGTTTTCTTTGCCTGATGAAAATGATGCAGATGGGATTAGTAATGAGAGAATGAAAAGTGTGGTGCAGACAGTGGCAGCAAGAACATGCAGCGTGCTTCTCAGAAAGGAGAAAAGAGATGATCTAAAAACAGAGCAGGTTTGTTTTGGCTACACGATAAGGCCCGATTCTACCGTCCCCGCAGTCCGCACACCTGCCAGAGTCTGACTCTAGTCAGGAGTTGTTTTAACAGCAAACCAAGGTGCTCGGAAAAGGGGAATTCTGGCGTTGAGTTGAGATAGCATAATAAATGTAGCACTCAGCGCCGGGTACCCTCCAGCGGTGCTTTCAAATGCAATAACGTGATTGATTTATGGGCCCGTTAAACTCCTGCCTTATACATATTCCTGTTTAGCTTGGCCACTGGCTCCAGGCGGTGTGTCAGCAGTGGGTAAAATGGCGCAGGTGTCGGGCCTGTCACCGCGACTGAGCGAGGACCCCCCATCTCTGGTGTGCCCTCCTCCACCCCCCCCCCCCCCTCCTTTCCAAGTGCATCACAATCTCTGGCCTCCTGCTGTGACCCCCGACAACCCAGCCTCCCATCTCCGTGGCGATGGGCTGCCGTTCCCGTGGTGACGGCTTCAGATGTTGGGGTAAAAATAGCAAGCAATAAGAGTGGGCGCGGGGCGGGAGGCGGATCGGCTCGGGCTCCCCGCGGCTCACGCCGGGCCCGTCCGGCTGGCAGGATTTACATCCCATTACTGCTGGAAGGCAGATGCTACCACTGCTGGTAATGATGAGGCCTGCATGGCAGCACAGTCCTGGCGGAACCGGCTCGCATCGCCTCCCCATCCTCTTAGATTAGTCCTTCGGGGGGGAGAAAAGTGACTCTCCAGCAGCAGTTGTCATCCTGTTGCATAAGCGCGCACACATTCCTACAGATTATGTTCATTACAATGCTCGCAACAAGTGACCTCGCCACAAATCTGGGCTTTGGAAATTAGCGTCCTATATTGGGAGCGATGTCTCACCGTAGGGGAGAAATAGGATTCATCTGCCACACGAAGAAAGGACAAAATTGGCAGGGTTTTATTTTTTTGTACTGACTGTACTGTGGGTGTTGACTATTCAGGAGCACTACAATATGTGTGGGTGAGAATGAGTCTCCTGTGACTCAAAACCCTCACTGCTCCACAGTCTTATGAAGCAGTTCTCCAGAAGAGCCTTCACTTACTGAGCTGCCACTTATTACTCATGCCATATTACCCACAGAAACACAAAACGGAGGAAAATAAGTGTTTTTTCTTCGTTGCATAAGCCTGTATCAGGTGATGAGGTATATTGGGTATGTGTTCAGTATTTTATAAATATGCATTTACTGCATTTACGTCTATGAAAGTGGCTGAGACTCTTGTCCTTGACAAAGTCTCTCTCTTTGCCATTTGTGAACCAGGCTGTGAGCTTGGTACCATCAATCCGCCCAAAATGAGCCTTGTTGTTGTGTTAGCCTAACTGCTGCTACTGTACTGGGCTGTGGTCAGGTCAGGTAGCAGACCTTTCACTGCATGTTGCTCTACCTAATTTGCTCCAGATGATAGAGAATCAGTTCCAATCCTGTCTCATTTAATCTCCTAGAACAGCTTGTGAGGAACCACTGCACAATGATGTTTCTAGCATCAAAGGACCACCAATTCAGGCTTTCCATTTCCTTCAATTAAAACAATTGTTACTTTTGATCTTTCTTTCGTCTCTCGCACATCAAGGCAGTGCCACAAACAAATCAGAAAATTGTTTCTTTCGACAGACTAAATACCATTGCTTTTGACATTTTCAGGCACATTTAAGAAGCTTCACTTTTTTTTTTAGCATGCTGCTTTAGAAACATTTCAAATGGAATAATTAAAATGTGTCAAAAACTAGCTGAGGTGCTAAACTGGTTGCTTTTCTCCCTCACAGCCTCAGAGCCAAATCTGAAGATGCGTTCGAGGTTGAAGCAGAAGGTTGCAGAGAGGAGGAGCAGTCCCCTTCTGAGGAGGAAGGAAGGGCCCATCATGACACCCTTCAAAAAACGAGCCCTGGAGCTCCTGGGTAGGCCTCAGCTAACAATTAGCATAAGCTCTAAGACCTCCTGCTGGCCAGCTGTTGATTTTGGGGTGTAGATGGTCGAGTGACTTCCTTCACATATTTGTTATTCTGGTGATGGCTATGGAAACAGCTTGTTCCAAACATATGAACCTGCAAGTCAGTAATTTGTCATAACCATTGCTGGAGAATCTAAACAGCTTGTGTGTTATTTCAGGCCAATCTGAATATCGTATGAGCTATCATGAATATATAGCAAAAAATAACCTAAGCTAATAACTTAGAGTAATTTAGCACAACACAATCCCTAACTCGCGTCCACAAAGTCATTCAGAAAGGTTTAGTTTACAAACTATGTACTTCCAAAACTGCCTGTTCTCATGGTTAATTTCTTATGTTCCTTCGGTAGAGTACACGGCCAGCAGCAGTGCCCCTGGCTCCGGCCCCAGTTCTCCCAATGGTGCTTCGAGTGCCCTGGGCTCTGAAAACGGGCTGTCATCACTCCCAACCACCACTCGCACCGAGGTATCGTCCCCTTAAAGCCCTACCACACCTTCACTGTGCACTCACATTATCTTCCAGTGGTTATGAAGACACTTCAATCGCCGGTGTGTGTGTGATTGATTGTCTGTGACTTGTACCTGTGTTAAATTGTAAAGCGCCTTGGGAATCTGGAAAGATTATAAATCGAACATTCATTCATTCATTCATTCAATCAATGGCTTCCCCTACAAAGTCTTTGGTTTGGCCATGATGGAAAACAGCAGGCTAATGGTGAAGGAATACCGATGGCCGTCGTGTTCATTTTGGTCACACCAAGCCTCTTCTGTACTGTACTAGCGCAGCTATGAAAACAGAGGGTAGTCTTTGGGCCTTTTGGCATGCTTGTCTGTCACAGGCCAATGAAAATGGCTCCCTGCGCAGATAATAAATAGTTAGTCACTTCCTCCAATAAGCCGACCTCCAATAAAACGACCTTCTTACCCGGCACTGTTACAGGCGTCCCTGTTTCAAACGCACTCCCCGATAAAAGTGATACTCCCATCGGCTGATTGGACCGTTAACAATGCGATTCCATATTCAATGTGCAGAACTTGGCGGCGGTGCAAGAAAAGTATCGAAGCGCGTTTTTTCGTCATCTTACTGTACCGCGTTAGAGACGGCTTCGCGTTCGAGCTGTCGAGGGCCCATAAGTACAACCGAGGTAGTGATGTTTCAGTTAGTTGAAGTTCATCAGCTCGGGAAGTTCCTGTGAGTCACTTCCTGCTAGCTTCATGGCTCAGTTCTTTCGGGTCCCGACGGACTTCCCTCACAAAGCAGCGTTTTCTGGGGTGGGTGGCAGAAACGACGAGTCTCTGCGCAGCATCAGATTAGCAGCTGTGTTATTCTTTACCACCACTGTTTACACTCCCATGGACCTCCAGTGCAATGGCTGCCTAGGAATGCCTATTACACCACGAGCCAGGCCGGAGGTGGCGGGAGGTTGAGCTTAATTGATCTGCCAGCTGCTGGTAGCCAACTACATGCTAACAACACAAACACGTTGGGCGGCTATTGTATTGACATAGGCCGGGAGTTCCATGTATCGGATTGGCGGACCGAGGGACTACCCGCAGATATCAGGCTAGGTGCAAAAGCGAGCCGTGTTTGTGATCTGTTACACTGGGTATCCCCTTTCAGAGGGAACTGCTCCCCTGGGTCATATAAAGGGCAGATATCCACGTCCAGGTCAGTGAGTGTGCCGGGGGGGGGGGGGGTGTCGGACGGGTAAACAGGGCTGCACTGTGACCACATGCTGCTGGATGGTCCTGCTGTGAGCAGGAAGTATGAGCCAAAGGTGCCGGTCTCCTAGATAGGACACAGTTCCTCCGTCCTCTTATTGCCATCCATGCATCATGGTGCCTTCAGAGTTGGACGTTTGCAGACGAGACGGGGACGAGGTCGAGCTCCACTGTGGCGCGACCAAAACCGCCATTCGTCTTAGTACATTAAAGTTTATTGTGCTGCTGCTGTTGCTCTTACCAATGGTCCATAGTGGGATTTTCAAAATAACTCCAGGTCTCTCCTCATCCCCTTGTCTCCCTGTCAGCGCTGGCCCTCGCAGCCCAAGCTGCTGGGCCCCGAAGCCTCCACGTCCATGCTGAGTCTCTACACGTCACCGTCTCTGCCCAACATCACGCTGGGTCTCTCAGCCACCGCCTCCCCCCTGGCGGTGAGTTACCCATCAGCATTATCCTCCCTAACAAACGCTGTAGCATCATCTCAGATTTTCTGCGTCACGTCATTAAAACGCTCCAATATTTTAATGCGGGTTGGCTTTCGACGACGGGTCTACATCTGCCACTTCTAATATCCTTCTTTGTGTGTATGAATTTGTCATGCAGTGCAGGTTTTTATTTCTTTTTACATATTTTCCTCCCGAGACCACACTGAGTCGTTCCTTTCTACCCACAAATGATGTCTTTTATATACTCTCCATCTCTCTCCAAGGATTGTGAATGAAACGTGAATGCTTTGGCTGATAAATGAAGGGAAATGACGTTTAGGGCCCCTGCTCGACTGTGTATTGTGGTGTCTGTTGAAAGACTAGCCATCGGTGGTTGTCTCCATGATATGTATAGCCTTAGGGTAGTGACCCTTGACCTTGGGGGATTTTATAGGCCTTAGATAAATATTGTGTTTAAGTGTCTGGTGTCGGGTGCACTCCAGTCATCCCCAGTCACCTCATCCATTACTGCTGTTTAGAGAGCCCAAAACAGAATAATCAAGTGCAGGTCTAAATAACGATCATTACTAGGAACTCACCAAAGTCTTATGCTTATGCATCTACCCAAATGGATGTGAGAGGAGCGTTCTCCATAACGTTCAAGTCACTGTGTCACAGAAATGGCAACAATTGGCCATTTCAGAGCACATCTCCGAGGGCACATCTCCGTACCAGACTTCTGCCCTGGTACCGACTCTGGGGGCAGTGGGTGTGATTCAGCCTGTGCTCTTTCCTCTCAGGCTGGCCTGGGGCTGAAGGAGCAGCACGGCGAAGGCGGCGGAGTGCTGGCCATCCGGCAGGGACTACCCGCTCAGCTCCTGGGCCCCGTGCCTCTCCCTCTGACCCTGGAGCCCAAAGCCAGCAGCAGCCAGCAGGCGCTCCTGCAACACCTCCTACAGAAGGAGCAGCTCCGACAACAGAGGATCCTTTCCACTGGTGAGATCAACTCTCTTTGTAGCCCAAAAGGTATAATAATTAGCAACGTTAATTAACATATTAAATTACATATGGATGTGTATGGATACATATGGATGTGTATGGATACATATGGATGTGTATGGATATATATGGATGTGCATGGATACATATGGATGTGCATGGATACATATGGATGTGTATGGATACATATGGATTAGGGATGTGGAGATTCATCGATTCACATCGGTGAATCGGTACACATGTCTGCGATGCGACTGCATCGGTAGATTCAACGTGCATCGAGTTTAATTTGCGGGCGAATTCACGATGCATCGCCTTCAGTGAGGCGGTCACGCAATCTGCAAACAATGCCGTGGGGCTAAATACGTTAGTAGCACAACGAACCTGGCAACACGCATGAAAAGACGGCACGGTGTGGACATCTCTGCGGCCGCTACCCCCTCGTAACCCCCCCGCTCAACAACTTACGTTCGTGAGTGTGTCGCATCGCATCGCATTTGTATCGCATCGCATCGCATCGACAAGGGGTTTCAGAGTATTGCAGTTATATCGCATAGTTGGCAGTGTATCGAGATGTGTATCGAATCTAGCTTAGTGGTGACGATATACATCCCTAGTATGGATACATATGGATGTGCATGGATACATATGGATGTGTATGGATACATATGGATGTGTATGGATACATATGGATGTGCATGGATACATATGGATGTGTATGGATACATATGGATGTGTATGGATACATATGGAATGGTATGACAGTAAGATGCAGTAGAACCACCGACCTCATGACTCAAACTCCTGCAGTGGCGTGACCTGCATGACCCCACAGCACATCTGACACCCATGGCCCTGCTGTTCCCCCTCCGTAGGCCAGAGCGTCCTGCCGGTGCACCCTCCGTCTCCGCGGGCCATGAAGGAGCGCTCGGCGGGAGGTGCGCGGCCCAAGCTGCCACGCCACCGCCCCCTGAACCGCACCCAGTCCGCCCCGTTGCCCCAGAGCATGCTGGCCCAGCTGGTCATCCAGCAGCAACACCAGCACTTCCTGGAGAAGCAGAAACAGTATCAGCAGCAGGTCCACATCAATAAGGTACAGCCAACAGCTTCAGGTTCATAATACAGCCACGTGGCCAACAGGTCCGCCTTCGTAATACGGCCACATGGCCAATAGAACTACCAACTTTTACCTTTTACACAATATTTAACTAAAATACTAAATTAGACCCTTAAATGTGAATTCACATACTTTCACCATCACAGAAAACAATCCAGACCCTCCTTCTTAGCTTAAATGCTAGACTGCATCTGTTAGCATTGCTTAAGGCATCAGAGGGCCTGGCATGCAAAAACATCCCCCCCAAAATGGATTAGTCCAAATGAACCCAGAAGCCGGGAGAATACACACTCTTGTTCCCTTGTGGAAATATTTGTGTTTCTGTGCACTGGCATGGATGACCCTAGCCATCCGTTTGGGTGTAATTATTCTGCTGAGTGTGCGAGGGAGGTTTGCACACTGAAAGACTCCATTGTGTGCGGGAGCCCAGAGATTGATCTGCCCTATTAGTGCTGAAAGCGCTATGGGAAATTCAAAGCTACAAGTGCAATTCTCAGGAATGAAGATCAAAAGTATTCACCGAGGCCTTGTTTTTTGCCTGTTTGTTGTTTATTGTTATGGCCTCGGTTGAAAGGACGCCGCATTAAATTGTGGTTATATGCATAGTTCAGTTTGCACAATCTCTGACTGATCTAGCGCATGAATAACTGATGCACAAAACTGATCTGGAGTCAGACCGATTGATGTTGAATTTAAAAGTTACGAAACAAAGATTTTCTGTATGTAACTGTGCTCATAAAAAATTCATCACTGTAACTGATCTAAGAACAATCAGATTCATTTAATTAAGTAACTCTTGAATGAAGAAAGAGAAAGCACACACAGGAATTGAAAGGCTTCTTGCTAGGTAACCCCACTGCTAATCATCTGTCCTATATATCATATATATATTTTTACCATAATTCTGACAGAGATGGTCCACCACAAATGTTTATGTGCGCTAAAGAGGGTGCTGGTGGAATTTTCATAAGCCTGTGGGCTTTAGTGGGAGGTATAAAAAGCATATCAGTAATGCCTTCGACCATGGTTTATTTTTAACTAAGCGGATATTTATAAGAGGCCTAGATTTCTTAAGACTAATTTGCCCGTGCATTTTTGCGATATGATTAGGCCTGTTTCTGATCACTTCAGTCCTAATGCAAAGCCTTCAGTAAGCGGCAGTGGAGGCTCTAGAGACAATCTGAACTGGGGCCCACTGGAACCAGTATGTCTGTTAGAGGATCCGGGTTCGGGTGGATGGTGGGGAGGATTGGGGCTAATGTTCCATGATGTGAACATTTGGCAGTATCCTTGTTTGTTTCATATCAAATTGGTGGATTTGCCTTCCCTGCAGATACTTTCCAAGTCAATTGAACAGCTGCGACAGCCTGACGGCCACCTGCACGAGTCAGAGGAGGAAGAGGGAGGAAACTCATCTGAGCGCACCATGCAGGAGGACAGCTCGCCCTCTGCTGGTGTCATCCGGAAGTGCAGCCCAAGCCACAGCAGCAGGAGCAACAGTGCCAGCTTGTTTAGTGAGGAGGTCGACATCTACCCTGGGGTTATTAAAGTGAAAGAAGAACCAGCTGACAGTGACAGTGAAACACAGGCCAAAGAGAGCCTAGCTGAGAAACGGAGCACTTACCTTCACCAGGTCAACGGAAGCCTGGTAATACGGGCCATGATCTAATCTTAGGCATGAGCAGATACACTTAGCCACACGCACACATATAGACACGCTCACACACACACACACACACACACACACACACACACACACACACACACACACACACACACACACACACACACACACATATACATATACACACACAAATACGCTCTCACACACTCGCACCCCACCCACATGCTCAGAGCCTTCACCTCAAGCTCTTCTGGACCGTTTTCATTTGTGAACTTGTGAAGTGATCTCCGTATTGTACGTTGTAATGTTCTGTATATAATATGATGAAGAAGAAAATATAGAAAATCCATAATGGTAAATCTTTTGAAATCTGAAGAAACATCTTTGTTTGTTAGAGGTCTTTTGAACTGTAATTACCCTTTCTGCTTTCTGTCCACCAACTGGAGGAGAGACGCACCAAACCCCTGTATGATAATCTCCCTCTTTTCATGCTCTTTTGAAATTTGCATAGCTTTAATTTTTGGACTATTTCCATTATTACGACCTACTGCGATTTTAGACTGCAACAGCCTGCTCTTCATCTACTTCATCTTCATCGCGGAGGGACGTGGGAGGCGAAGCCCAGCGCTGTCATCGTTGCCCTACCTGCCTGCTGCAAAAAGACACGTGGTAGAGCAGGTCTAGCGCTCGTGCTGCTCCTCCACCCCCCCGCTCAAGACGCAGGACGGCGCACGGCCCCGACGGCCAGCTGGGGGGAGAGGGCCGGGCAGGAAATGCCTGGTGGAAGCCAGGAATCAGAGTGATTCATGAGATCAGGAATGCTGGGAGAAGACGTGCCTGCCTCAGCCCAGACTGAGAGGCTGCCATGAGCCCTGATTTACTGTTGGGGCAAATTACAAAGTGAGTGGGGGACAGAGTGAAGGGAGCCCCCCTTTTAAAACCAATCGTTTCCTCCGTTTTCCCCAGCGCTGTGTTTACCTCCACACGCAGGTTTGATGTTTCATAGAAAAAAAAGGACAATTGTTCCTCTCTGTTCTGTCTGTCAGCCTCTCGTGAGGAACTTCTGCACACCACTGTTTCTCCTCTCAAAAGTGCCCGGCTAAGTGTAACGTAATGGAATACAACTGTCTTTAGTCGTCTGCTTCATTTGTCGGTAGCTAACATCGTTCCTTGTTAACGTTAACATCGTGTGTCCTGTCTTTGTACCGTCCACGTAACAACAGTAGTGTGGAAAAATGCCTGTGAGATCTTAAGGATCAACACTGCCACATAGAGGAATACCTGTTCGCCGTGAGGTTGTTGTCATCGTGCGACTCATCGTACTGTCCGTCAAAGTGAGACACTCAGAATGAGGCTGTCTCAGTCCTCTTCTGCTGTCCCTCTGTTCTAAACACTACTGCCCACACGCAGTGAACTGTCACTCCTTCTCTTTGTAGCTGTTTGTATCTGATGTCCTCTTGCCTTGTCCCAAATGTCCTTCTTTTTAAAATAAAGTCCATTCTCAGCCAAACGTTCTGCTATCGACTAATTATTCCTTTTTATCATTGTCAGACAAATACATTGTAATAATGCATGAGTATGTAAAAAAAATATGGCAGAGGGTGTGGTGGTTGATCCTGAGTTCAGGGGATCCTGTTTCCTGCCAAAAAATACAATCCTGCAACAAACATTTGGACAAAACTATAACGATTCTGCTACCATCCTGCTTTTAAAAAAGAGGGCTGACTATTGAAATTACATGTAAATGGTAAATGTTTTTTTTATCCCCAATCTATCAAGAGGATGTTTGCAGTAGAAGTCAGTGACTTTGTTCTAGTGAATGAAATCACCCCAAAAATGCGTGAAGGATTTACTGCTTTGTTCCTTCATGTACAGTTCACGTAACCAGTTGGACCTGCTCCGCTGGGTTCAAGGATGACACGGTACCAAATCCAGGCCCATGAGGGCTGGAATCATGGAGACTAAAACACCTCGAGTGATGAAGTGTTACGGCCCGTACACCCTGATTTGTAGTGTGCCGACTGAGACTTTAACATGCAAATCACAGAGGGCGCTCTTCCTTATAAGTGACAGAGGATTCCAACTGCACTATAGAAGGAGCCAAAAACAACTGCTCCTCTAAATGTAACACACACTCACAAACAGAAAATCCTGAAATCTTCCATTAATCTTAAATAGTAGGATTAGCAAATTTCCCAGTTGTGGGATTAATAAAGGATTATCTTATCTTATCTTGTCTTATCTTATCTTAAAAACAAAACCTTTTTGCATGATAAACTTTTACTCTTTGTCTTCAGAAACTGAGCTTGCAGCATCTTCTGCCACAAAACATTATGCTTCCTCCTCTCCTTGTTCACTCATTACAGCTCCCCTCAACAGTATGTACAGACATCTGTACAGACATATGTGTACAAACACAGTGTACAAATTTATATATATATATATATATATATATATATATATATATATATATATATATATATATATATATATATATATATATATATATATAAATTGAACAGTATACATTTTTTCCGGTTTGTATTTGAAACTGAAACCGAATGGTCTCTGTCAGGGGATTCATGTCCAGTGACACTGTCACCTCTCACATTTACCTGTGCCCACTCTCATAAGGGTGTGGTTAATAATTTGAGAGGATCGTGATTAAGCGATGTAGCTGACCCAGGTGTGTGGAGCAGGGGACACATGAGCCCGTGTGAAGCAGGGTCTCTAGATCCTCTGTTCTAGACCTGTGTACAGTCTAGGCCCTGAGGAGTCTGTTGTTTCCCACAGTCAGTCTGAGGAGAGATATGTAGGTCTTTAAAGCTCAGCTTTGCAGGCTTTCTGAGCAGACCTTTGAAGTGAGCCTGAGAGGAACCCTGGCTCTGAAACAGAGGTTAAGATAAAGAGCGGTGATATACAACATAGGCTGAGGAGACCAGACAAAATATAACCAATTATGCAGGGTAGGCTTTCACTAGACCTGCTTCATCCCAACCAACACATTCCTAAGGATATATTTTAATCAATATACACCTTATCTTAACGTGAAGATGAGAAGTGAGGATTTTTATCTATTTGAAATCCTTCTAACTTAATCCAAACATACTTCTGTATCGGATCTATTTTGGATCCAGGAACTTTATGCCTGCATCTTAGGGTCAACATCCAAACTTTATCTTTAGACTTTTATCACTCATTACTCAATTCGTATCACATTACAACACAGAGTGTCTAATATAAATCTACAAAATCCAGCATCCTGCCCCTGAATAACTGTATATGACGATGATGAACAGATATGAAACTTAATAAACACCTATACTCATCAGCACATGAGAGTAATCCCTACCTGCCCAGCAGGATTTCAAAGGCTATTCTCTTTCATTGCAGTTGTCATTCGTCAAGTCCTTCCTAGGGATATACACTGATACTACAGCGTCAATACACTGCATCAATCAAGTCATCAATACACTTGTATAAAGATGCATAAGGCAAATCCAGTTCAGTATCATTTCCTATTTCTCACAGTTGGGCAGAACCAGGATTTTAATTGATAATGGTCACAGAAACAGTCTGGCAGCTTTGGTGAGTCATTCCCCTGCAAATGGAGTGTGTATAGGAAGAGGAGACAGCATCAAATATGAAGAGGAGACAGGAGACCTGTGTTAGGAAGAAGGGACAGGAGACCTGTGTTAGGAAGAGGAGACAGGAGACCTGTGTTAGGAAGAAGGGACAGGAGACCTGTGTTAGGAAGAGGAGACAGGAGACCTGTGTTAGGAAGAGGAGACAAGAGACCTGTGTTAGGAAGAGGAGACAGGAGACCTGTGTTAGGAAGAGGGGACAGGAGACCTGTGTTAGGAAGAGGAGACAAGAGACCTGTGTTAGGAAGAGGGGACAGGAGACCTGTGTTAGGAAGAAGGGACAGGAGACCTGTGTTAGGAAGAGGAGACAAGAGACCTGTGTTAGGAAGAGGAGACAAGAGACCTGTGTTAGGAAGAGGGGACAGGAGACCTGTGTTAGGAAGAGGGGACAGGAGACCTGTGTTAGGAAGAGGAGACAAGAGACCTGTGTTAGGAAGAGGAGACAAGAGACCTGTGTTAGGAAGAAGGGACAGGAGACCTGTGTTAGGAAGAGGAGACAAGAGACCTGTGTTAGGAAGAGGAGACAGGAGACCTGTGTTAGGAAGAGGGGACAGGAGACCTGTGTTAGGAAGAGCAGACAAGAGACCTGTGTTAGGAAGAGGGGACAGGAGACCTGTGTTAGGAAGAGCAGACAAGAGACCTGTGTTAGGAAGAGGGGACAGGAGACCTGTGTTAGGAAGAGGAGACAAGAGACCTGTGTTAGGAAGAGCAGACAAGAGACCTGTGTTAGGAAGAGGGGACAGGAGACCTGTGTTAGGAAGAGGAGACAAGAGACCTGTGTTAGGAAGAGGAGACAAGAGACCTGTGTTAGGAAGAGGGGACAGGAGACCTGTGTTAGGAAGAGCAGACAAGAGACCTGTGTTAGGAAGAGGGGACAGGAGACCTGTGTTAGGAAGAGGAGACAAGAGACCTGTGTTAGGAAGAGCAGACAAGAGACCTGTGTTAGGAAGAGGGGACAGGAGACCTGTGTTAGGAAGAGGAGACAAGAGACCTGTGTTAGGAAGAGCAGACAAGAGACCTGTGTTAGGAAGAGGAGACAAGAGACCTGTGTTAGGAAGAGGAGACAAGAGACCTGTGTTAGGAAGAGGAGACAGGAGACCTGTGTTAGGAAGAGGAGACAAGAGACCTGTGTTAGGAAGAGGAGACAAGAGACCTGTGTTAGGAAGAGGAGACAGGAGACCTGTGTTAGGAAGAGGGGACAGGAGACCTGTGTTAGGAAGAGGAGACAAGAGACCTGTGTTAGGAAGAGGAGACAGGAGACCTGTGTTAGGAAGAGGAGACAAGAGACCTGTGTTAGGAGGAGGAGACAAGAGACCTGTGTTAGGAAGAGGGGACAGGAGACCTGTGTTAGGAACAGAAGACAAGAGACCTGTGTTAGGAAGAGGAGACAGGAGACCTGTGTTAGGAAGAGCAGACAAGAGACCTGTGTTAGGAAGAGGGGACAGGAGACCTGTGTTAGGAAGAGGAGACAAGAGACCTGTGTTAGGAGGAGGAGACAGGAGACCTGTGTTAGGAAGAGGAGACAAGAGACCTGTGTTGGGAAGAGGGGACAGGAGACCTGTGTTAGGAAGAGGAGACAAGAGACCTGTGTTAGGAAGAGGAGACAAGAGACCTGTGTTAGGAACAGAAGACAAGAGACCTGTGTTAGGAAGAGGAGACAGGAGACCTGTGTTAGGAAGAGGAGACAGGAGACCTGTGTTAGGAAGAGGAGACAAGACACCTGTGTTAGGAAGAGGAGACAAGAGACCTGTGTTAGGAAGAGCAGACAAGAGACCTGTGTTAGGACCAGAGCAGAATTTCATCTAGGGCTTACCTGGGACCTTCATACTGTTGTCTACCTAAATATGGTGATATGGTAGTGTGATCTGTTTACATGTATTTACACTTAAGGGTGGGAAAGATGGGGTTACTTAAGGTTAATCAGAGTCCTACCCACAGATGCAGTGATAGAGAGGAGCAGTGGGCTGCAATAAAGATCGCAAACCAGGAGAAACCTTGAGCCCAAATACCATTACCTCATGTCAGAGCGTTGCCAGGAAACCACTCGATTATGGTCTAGCATGCAGAGCATCTGACTGTAGAGTTCCATGTCCCTCTGATCTTTCCCAGCTCTCCGGTACGGACAGTTAGATGCCTGAAACAGAGGAAGGTGTTGTGTTCCTTTTCTTGTCTTTCCACTTATTATGATTGAACTCAAGGTGCTGGACAAAGCTGGTGAAATGCTGCTGGCATGAAGTGATGGAAAAAGCGACCCCCACCCCCACCTACACCCTTTGCTGGATTTGCAACGTTTCTTGTCATTGATGTGGCGTCAAAGCCCTTTTGGTGGATACCCTGGGACTGGGAAGCTTCAGGATGGCTGGCTTGTTGCTGTGGCCTGTGCTGTCAGGATGAAGCTCGGTACCCTCAGTGCCAGCGAGGCAGAGAAGAACAAGGCCTCGAACCTTTTCCAGCCGCAAGCAAACGTTGCGTGTGCAGCCGTCGGTTGCGCCCGCCTGGAGTAGTCTGGCATGTTTTCTGTGCCCTGGCAGCGGACGTCTCTCTTTTTGAGTTTAACAAGGGAAACTAGGCCTGGGGAGGGAAACTAGGCCTGCAAGCCCTGCTCAGACTCACCCGTCAGACAGGCCGGCCCAGTCACGAAGCCTCCCGCGGGGGAGAGCGGACCACGGTGCTCTCCTCACACGCACATCCTGGAGGAGCAGGCGTGAGGCGGCATGACAGGGTGAGCGAGAAAGAACACGAAACCCGTGTGTGCGAGGCGTCCTCGGACGTGCGGGGGTTTGGTTCCTGAGGCTGCTCTCCACCTTGGCCGGGGCCGGGGTGCAGTCCAGCTCTCGTAAAAGCAGCCCCGTGGTCCCGCAGCTTTGGAGCCGTCGAATGGGCCGGGCTTGGAAGTGCTGCCTGAGTGCTTGGCCAAGCTGGAACGGCACCCTGAGGGCTCATGAGCCCGTCAGTCCCACTCCGAGCCTGAGCCGCTGGGCCCCCTCCGCTCCCCCCACCGCCAGCTTCTCTTGTCCACGCCTGTGGTGTCCTGTGGGACTGTTTGGGGGAGGGGAGAGGGGAAGCGGTTGGGGTGTTGGGTACAGATGGTGCCACAGGAGAGGGAGGAAAATCGCTCACAGTTTGTCACACTTGGCTGTATTTGAGTGATCAGGCTTCTGATGTTTTTTTTGTTTTGACATTATGTAAAAGTAAAATACAGTATTGACATTGAAGGCTTGTCTTTGGATGCTATTTCTATCTTGCCATTCCATCTGAGTGATAGTAGAACACCAGAGGTGATGTCTGAACCGGTCCTGCTCCAGAATTGGACACCACACGCCAAACGTTGAGCGGGGACAAGAAACAAACCTTCAACAACCCATGAAGAGGTCCGCGACGTCCTCGGACCGAGCAGCAAACGATGGCTTTAGCTGGGCGGCTCACTCGCAGGGACAGCGATGACCCAATCACGCCTCACTGCACTGGCCGACAGCATCTGGAAAGAGCCCAGAACTTTATTGGCTGCAAGAGTGCGGGGAGGAAGCAGGGACTGATCATCAGGGGTTTTCTTATGCTTCGGCCCGCAGGGAAAACATGGCGTCCTTCATGCTGTCCTGCACACATCAGTGAGTGGCCTCAGAAGAGAACATCTGGGTGAGCACAGGGAAGGCACGTGGCAACGTTCCCTCACTCAGAGTCCTGCAGCTCACTGCAGACAGGGGGCTCTGAACCGCCATGTCTCTTCCTCTTCGCCATGCATCTGTGCACTCTTTAATTAACGTCACACACAGGCGTCGGCCATCACTAGTCTATTGCTCATTCAACGCCATTTTTACACCGTTTCATGTCACTACGTGTGTCGGAGGGACAGTAAAAATAGCGATAAAATTCTGCTCTCTAAATCCAGCCCGAAGCTTCGATGAAGAGCAGCGAACTCGTACTTGCGAGCTGCAAAAAAAAAAAAAAAAAACGGTTTTGGCCTGCCGGGATATAAAGTGAGCTGCTTAAAGGGCTTCGCATCAAACCGAAGCACAATGGGCCACATTACAGTTCTGGAATTATATCCAGGAACGGCGCTTCCTACGAGCTTAAACATGCGCTGGAGAAAGAAACACCATGTGCCATGGAAGTACGCCCCAGTTCGCAGGCCTCATTGCAAATTTATAGCCACGGCCGTAACATTAATGAAATCTTATTGAAGGCCAACCCTCCATTACATAAATCTAATTAGATGGGCATCTTCTGAAACCCACCTTACGTTTCCTGAGCAGGATATTTTCGTAAGAGAAAAAGGTCTGCTTTATGACACAACCTCAGGAATGTAGGACTGGGTTTAACTAAATATCACCCACAAGCAGCCAGCCAGGAGAAATTTCAGATGGACATGCAGGGAATAGCTGCTCATCTCTCAGTGCAGAGCAGGATAGTAAATATTTACTATCTCCCTTTCTTCCAAAATCACTAATCACATAAACTGAAGAACATGAAGAAGTAGAAGCGCATCTTAAACAACTTACAAAACATAAAAACTCTGAGTTGGCTTCCTGAGTAAAGAAATGGTG
This sequence comes from Brachyhypopomus gauderio, assembly GCF_052324685.1. NCBI lineage: Eukaryota > Metazoa > Chordata > Actinopteri > Gymnotiformes > Hypopomidae > Brachyhypopomus > Brachyhypopomus gauderio. The sequence continues at coordinate 9,765,129 of NC_135223.1, forward strand.
CCGTGAGCCTCCCAGCCAGCCTGGCCTTGCCACTTTGCCAGAGTCAGAAGGGTGAAGGTCAAACCCATCTAGATGTGAGTGATGGTGTGACCACATCTGAGTTTCCCCTTGACCTTGACCACATTAGTTTATGGTGTCTTTCTGGTGTTAAAGTAAACCTAAGGCACTTTTTTCTCTCGAATGTGCAGGCAAACTCTTTGTTGCAAAGATTTGCAGGGAATGTAAACAGTATTTCTACAAAACCAGAAACCATATGTTCAGTTTGTTCTATTTCACTTATGTGAAACAGACTTCATTAAGACAAAAGCAAATAAATGGAATGTCACAAATTTTGAGTTGAAAAACCGAAATGCTGCACTTTGCACACAAAAAGCCAACAAACCTTGATGCCCAGCTCTTATTTGATTTTTGGGTTCTGTACATATTATATTCAGGTTTAGGCTCCATAATGCCCCTATATATGTTGACCTCTACTACATGACTCTATATGTTGACCTCCACTATATGACTATATGCAAGTGTATAATTACCAGTGGTGACGAGGTGGGAGAGCATGGCTGTCCATGCAGTGAGAAAACACCCCCACTCTCTGCCATGGGGGAGCCACTGATTCGACTGCACAGGATACCATATACAGCAATACACTCAACACTGGCCTTATTAACGCTTTGAATCTCAGTTGGCACTGTCACCCTCATACGGTCTATGGGTAATCTGGCATGAATAATCCTACATAATGCCAAGGGCTTGTGGATGTGGCCAGATGACAGGTGGTGTGGTGTTGCGTTGCCCTGTGTGTGCTGGAGAGAGTGGAGTGTGTGGAGCTGAGGAACCCAGCAGCTCACATTCTTCTGATCGGAATGTCTCTCCCTGTCACTTAGACAGCAATGGCAGGCCACATAAATACTTACAATTTCACACATATTTCTTTGATTGCCATTGCATTTCTGGTCCTTTTAGTCATACTTTGCATCAAAACAAAAGCACTTGTGTGGATTCTACACTTAAATACATCACATTGACATGACATGAAACCATAGAAGCCAAGAACTATTTATTACCATTCAAAGCAAAGAATAAACCAAACACATGTCAAAGGTCCTTTTAAAACTTATAGCAGATGCACCAAAACCGTTGAAGTACGTCACATACTCCTATAAAGTTCACAACTGCAATGTCTCAGAGTCACTGGTTAACTGGTTCTTTTTTCCTTGTGATTTTTGCCTGGCATGGAACTAATCCACCAAAAGTGAAACGAACACTCATCATCTGCTTCTCACCCTTCAACCTGAAGAACGAAAGACGGGGCAGAAAACGTTGAAATCATTTTCCGGTCGTGACTGTTGAAAGGCACACGGAACCTGGGAGGAGCCGTGGCTCTTTATTTTGTGGAACGCCTTCGTCATCTTCAAACAGCTTGAGGCAGGTTTGTTATCGTTTACGTCTTGGATGGAGGAACGTGCTCTCCCCCAGGATCCACGGCCTCAAATTGATAACAGATTGCCCCGGTGCGTCTCCTTCTCTTGGACAAGGGCAGCAGATGCCTGAAAGGCTGCTGTGATTTGGTGCTTGAATGAAAACTAACCGGCTCGTTGAGATGGCTGCAATGGAAATCTGAAGCCGGAGGGGAAGATGACAGGGAACACAGCTCCGAACTGCCCACCAGGTAATGAGGCAAGGTGCGCAGGTTGCTGGTTCCAATGGCATCAAGGCAATCACGTTGATTGTGGGATGTAACGGATACACGAAAGGGATGCCTGTCAGGCTTTGTCCTTATGTCATCTTCTCTGCTGCGTTTGGCGGTCTCCGCCATAATTCATTGTTTCCTCATGTGTGGAGTGAAGTGGGCAGCCCTATTTTCACAGATGCTCTCCGTTCTCCTGGACTTTGGTGGAAGTGACAGCCTTCACTGCGAGATTTGGCACGAGATGAAGAAGGAGCAAGAGAACAAAACAAACGGCTGTTCTTAATAAAATTTTGGCATCCAAGACAGACAAAGCATGCGAGCGTAGATCCTGTTTGACGGCTGTCATCAAAGAGCCTTTTTATAGTACACAGCAAAACACTTCACTGAAATGCCTCCGAGTATCTGGAATTCGAAGCAGCCCATGAAAGAAATACTCACCGTTACTGAAAATGGCGGACTTTCTGCTTTTCAAGTCCAAGAAACTCCTTCAAAGCTTCCTGTTAGCTGAGATTTTAAGGCAATTCAGTGTCATGAGCTTTGGAATAGACTCCGTACCCATGATTGGCTTTGAGTCTAAGGAGACAGCAACATAGTGATGTATTAGCCTTTGAAGGACATCAAAGAGTCTTGGGGTGTGCCCTGCACTACTGAAGAATACATCAGAAATGTCTACTGATCTTTCTCATAAACTCTGACCAATCATGTCCACGATAAGGTCAACTCTCTGTCTTTCTGATTGCCCACATAAGCTAAGAGGAAACCACAGTTCTCTGGATCATACAGAATCTGCCACCGGTCCGGTTCATCTGGCTGCTGTGTGCATCGGCCGGTCTGGAGCTGTGCATGTAGTGCTGTTTGCAAGAAGAAACCCAAACAGACGGCAGCACTGACGCATGGCAAGAATGTGTTTCTACTGGAGGCAGCGCTGCACAAAAAAATACAAAAGGGAAAGAAAGGAGCGTGACGCTCAGGCAGAGCTATAACCAGAAGGAGGACTCCACCGGGCCAGGGCGGAAGACTAATGTTATTATACACTGGCTGTACCACAGCCAGCACGGCGTCACCGGTCCCCCCCCCCCCCCCTTATTACCCATAGTGTGTTTTCTCAGGTGGAGGGTGACACAGTTCGGAGCAGAGCATGCTCCTCCACAAGCTGACCCCCCCCTCCAATGAATGACTGTGGACTGTGTCGTGCAGAGAAGATGCAATGGTAGGCGTGCTACACTGCACAGTGGAGCTGGGCTATGCAATACAATTACAGGTCAGGGAGATTGTGTGGGGGGGGTGGAGAGAAAAATGAGGAGAAGAATAAAGAAGGTGGGACAAAGTAGCGTAAGGCAGAGTGAAGAAGAGGGTGAAGAAGCAGGAGAGGAGGACAATCGCCCATTTAGAGAATGCAGGGTGTGGTGGGGGTTGGGGGGGAGGGGGGGGGGGGGGTTTCTCCTCAAGAAACTATATTTTTAAAAACAAAAATGGTGTTCTAAAAGTAAACCACAATTAGGTTGTTCCACCAACATTGGCTGAATGTAATTTATGTTTCAATGTCTGAATGTTTGAACTTGAAGAGATCTTTTTTTTTAGAAAAAATGCAAAAGTGAATAAAGTGAATAAAGTTTTTTTTTGCAAGAATCAATACATATAACCCGAGCTTGAACACTCTCTATTCATTTGCACATTAAACAGCTGAAAGACGTTTTGACAGACATCTCTCATCTACTGTCAACTTTTAGCTTTGCTTGGCTCAGATTGTCCAGCTGTAATGTTGCTGGCCAGATTTGCAAAGAACTGTACAAGCCAGGGTTTAATCTCAAGAGAAACTGCCTAGTTTTGTCTCCCTTCCACCAGTGAAATCTCTGGCAACAGAACATCCTACCAAAAGAAGTCACTAGCGAGGCTCCTGAAAACACATCCGTTCCTTCAGTTTCTTCACTCAAACATCTCTACATTTGAATGAAACATCTCTACATTTGACTGAAACATCTCTACATTTGACTGAAACATCTCTACATTTGACTGAAAGACATGAATATGAAACACCGTCCACTCACAAAATCAGAGAAGATTGTAACATTAATTCACTAACAATGTAGCAATATTAAAGAGACATTTGGACAAAAAGCACTAATGTGAGTACAGCATGTTGCTCATGGCAACAGACTGTTAGCTTCACCGGCTGGTTCTCATCCAACTTGATCAATGTTATCATTTCTGCATATATTTTCTCAGCTAAGAGTTTCATGCTCTAATTTTAGACACAATTTCAGTGAAGGTGCTTGTTTTGAAGCATATGTTGTAAAATGTTACAGTTCAGTTTATTAATTAAGGTATTTAATTAAGGTACTAGTAGGTGGACATAATTGGTTCTTAATTACTCATCAAAACACTGTTTGCTTATATACTGAGTAAACTGTAATGACTTAATTACCAATTTTGAGTCATATCAGTAACAATTCTTTATGGCTTTTTAGCACAAGTCAGAACTTGGAGAGTGGGAGAGTGAGACAGCAAATAACACCAGGTCAAAAGACAAACAAAGAGAAAGCAAACCCAGATTTCAACAAGAAGGAGACTAGGAGGAATTCAAGGGCACAGATTATGTAAAGGAAAGCTGAGTCTATCAAGCTGTTTTAGAAGACAAGTTAGTGAGCTAATAATGTTAGTGCCTGGAATTAACGTTGGCTGTCCTGAAATTTATGTCGGTGTCACAGATATCTTTATCGTTAACATTATCTGAAGAAATGCATATGTTGATGTTCCGTGAAAACCTTGTCCTTGTATGTTGGAAAACACACATTTTTACTTGAACTGTAAATTCTTAGGAATGCAGAACAGGGAGATTTTTTTGTTAGCTAGTTAGCAGCTATCCAGTAGTGGTTACTCATACTCGCATAACATACTTGCATAACACTGGCAACTTTTTAAATGACGTAAGTACTAAATAACTATTGATATTGTACTGATACTTTGATAAGTTCTTAAGTATTATTAAAAAGGCAGTATTGTAAAGTGACACCAAAATGGTTAAATAAAGTTCAGCTATATATAAAATAAAAAATCTTTTGTATTTCATAAGTGACTTCAGAGTGACTAAGTGACTAACAGCCTTCTAGATGAAGAGATCCAGTGCTGGGAGGTCTCCGATTCTCGAGGTTCTTCTCTGGAACCAAATCTTCAATGCTATGTCTCCATGTGTCTGCTAAGCATTGTAAATACAATTCATTTAGATCAGGCCGTTAAAAGATTTGAGTGCACTTGAGTGCAGGTCACCCCATCACCACATCAATTCAAGAGGCACACGACTGATCTGTCATCAAATCTGTTAAGTGTTAAAAAAAAATAAGACCCGAGCCTTTCATTGCCTATATTTTTCAACAGTGATTATTCTGTTATGTTAAGATGAGACATTAAAGCACTATAATGCTTAATATGCAAGATTTCAATCATTCAACCTGAGTTGTCTGTATAATGTAACAAAAGCAAATCTGTTTTTTAATCACGTATTTAGATGATCTGAATAGACGTCTTGCAAACACAGGAACTTGGCGTTAATTTACAAGAAGGATGTATGTTTTGCAGGCTGCTGCCTCTAAGGTGTAATAGGTTGTCTGACAAAGCGGAGGCAGGAAATGAAGACCGCTATCAGCTGAAATGGCTCACATCTGGATGCAATTATTTACCCTCATTCTTTCTGGCAAGTGATAAAAGATTTCACCGCACAACGCTGACATAATTTCTAGGGGCAAAACAATGCACCTAAAAGCTGTGCAGTAATTCAAACGTTTTAGGCCGCAGGCCAGAATATGGATGGAACAACAGTGATAAGTCTTAATGCTGAACGGTCAGGGTTGGGGGGGAGGTTGCTGCTCCTCTGTTGCATGGGCCTCGGTCTGTGCAGCATTTTAAGCACTTTGAGACTGGAATTGGTTCTTGCATTTACAAACATTTCTCCATCGCAGGTAACTGAAAAACAAAACAGCCCAACCCCCAGAAAAAATGCACATTTACACAAATTAAGGACTAAGTAACCATAACGTTTAGTGTAGAGCAATGACATTCTAACACATTTCAGCAGACAACGCATTGGTAATTGAGTGTTCTTTAACTTAATCAGGCACATGTTAATTTAAGTAACATTCATTAATCAGTGTGCCTTCTGTCATAATCTCACCCTCCTCTTCTGTATCGCACTGTATTCTAAGCCATATTTATTGTGTGAGAGGGTACGGCTTCATCTTGAGCAATGGCTATTTGGAGGGTATGAACTGCTGACAGTTAATAAGTCATTAATGGTAGAGGCTAGATTCCATTTGCGGAGCACCCAGTACGATGTGGCAGAAAATAAATATATAACGGTGGAAGGGAGGACTGGAACATCTCAGGGACTGCTCATATGAGGTCTTCTGAGCATAGCCAGCAAGCGTTTCTACAAAGATGTTGAAATAAAAGGCACTTTAGAGGTTTTTTTCCCCCCTTGTTTCTAGAAAGGGGGTGAGGTGAAGTGAAGAGGAGGAATGTGGAAGGCAAGTGACCCTGGTGATTACACCTCATATTATTGTTCTTGTCATCTGTTTTCATTGGCCCTTGGGATGTTTGCCATGGCAACAGCACACAGCGGGCCAATTGGTGGTGACCTTGCCGTCCTGTGCATTTCCTGGAGCGCCCATGATGAAGGCGACCTCGTCCGAGGGAAAGGAGCCCCCTGATGAGGCAGCTTCTCCATTTCAGCCCCCAAAAAATCCGCGACCCTTTCCTGCCCCCCGCTGCCGACCGTGTCACAGAGCGGCTAGCTCCCGCCTGATTAGCCCTGGTCTTCTCTAAGTTCTGTGACGGAACTGCTAAATTGTATGATTACCCAAATTGGCCTGTGGGACCCCACAAACCCCGGGTGTCTATACCAAGCAAGAGCAGGGGCCCCGTCAGGGCCTATGAAGAGGCCCCTGCTTAACGTTCTGTTTGATGATGTTCGCCAGAGAGCATGACCACTCTGTGTAATTTCTGGGTTGGTGTTTCTCTGGCCCACGGGGTGGGAGCAGGCACACAGCGCAGACACTGCTTGGACAGCTGGTCTGCTACCTTACAGTGAATAGTTCAGCTTGCAGGCTTGGATGATGTGAGGAAGAGTACATTATAAGCTTATTTCTTGTATCCCAAATTCCAAATTCCCAATGCGTGTAATTTCCTTTGCCTGTAATTTTGTACTGTAACAACGAATTGTACTATATCTTGTAACATTTAATTAAAGGCCAATTATATAATGCACGCCTGACTTACCGAGATATAATTTAACCAGTAACTGACTGGGACTTACTTCTTGTATTTGAGTCTGTAATAAGATGCTTAAATGTAGTTAAATGCAGTAGCTCAGAAATGTTTATGCAACCAGTATACAAAGGAACATTCTCATTCCAGAAATGTGAAATGTGTATCCTAACCCTGCAGCAAGAAGAACAAAGTGTGGGAAACAGACAGTTATATGAACAAGGACATGTTTTAGGTGCTTTCTAATAAAGTCTGTTCATTTGTCCGTGCGGGTCCCTTTGGTGATGCTGGAGTATGAACACCATGGGAGCTGGAGTCCACCATACATGCAATATTTATTACTATATGTCACAATGTTGGAAGTTTAAATTGTATTTGAATAATCCTGAATAATAGATAAGACTGGTCATATCTTATTCAGGCATAAATCTGAGGTAGAGGAATGGAGTCGACATAATTATAGAATATATAGTAATGTTTAAAAATAGATGCAAGTAGCTGCAGAGTTAAAAAGTCAGATGGAAGTGGTTAAGGAGAAACAATTCATAAACAATTTTCAAAAAAATATCTGGTGCATAAACTATACATTTGTTTCCTGGGGGCGGAGGTCAAGAAATTGAAAATTATTTACAAAAGCATGCAAATATTTGATCAACTCAGGCAGGGGATTGGAGTGTGGAAATGAGCAGGTTGGCGGGCCACGGGCCTTTTGTGCATGTCGTTTCAACATGCCAGTATGCTGGCAGTCTCTCGGGTCGGGGCTTTGAAACGGAGCAGATAAGATAATTGACCCTAATGAAATCCAGAGTGCTGGTGCTGCTCAGCTCTGCGCGGTCCGTTCGCGCTCCCCCGCCCCGGCTGCTCTCTCGCTCTCCTTGGCTCTCGAGTTTGCGTTTGAGAAACGCGAGTGTGGAAGTGGCTTTAATTGGAAGCAGGTCCCGTGCGGCCAGGCCCCCGGGAGTCTGCCACTCCGGCGCTGTTTGAAGTCGGCGAAGTTTTCTCGGCACCGCTGGCTGTGTTTGACGCAGTTACTATGGCAACTCTAATCAGTGCGCTTTGCTTCTGACTTCGCTAGCGAGGAGCACGATCGTTTTCAATGCTGAGGGAGTTTCAGGTTCGGGATCAAAGGTCAACCCAGGAAACGCATGACCGTACCTTTTTGAGACTTGTGAGGTAGTTTTTAACCTTTGGTTAACTTAGGTGTACAAAGACAAATGTAAGGGCTAAATTATTCAAGAAATTGTATCAGAAGACCAGTTTAGTTTAAGAATGATTTGCCCTAAAGCCTTCTCTAAACCCCTAATTGAATGTTTAATTTGTACATATAGTAAAGCCACTGAAATACACAGTATATACATATAACAAGCAGAATACCTTTGACCCATACCATCGCTGTCCATGGTGAACACACTTTGTCTGGAGTCACTGTGGTTCATTATGAATGCTTGCCATTCTCAGGCTTTTCTCAAGTCTTTCTCAGACCTTTCTCAGGCAAATCTCAGGTGTTTCTCAGGACATTCTCAGGCCATTCTCAGATCTTTCTCAGACCTTTCTCAGGTCTTTCTTAGGCCTTTCTCAGGTCTTTCTCAGGCCATTCTCGGGCCTTTCTCGTTCCTTTCTCAGGTCTTTCTCAAACCTTTCTCAGGTCTTTCTCAGGCCTTTCTCAGGTCTTTCTCAGGCCTTTCTCAGGACCTTCTCAGGTCTTTCTCAGGTCATTCTCAGGCCGGCCTGTGGATGCTTTACAGAGGGCTCCTTATTCACAGCCTTTCTTCCTTACAAGGCCACTTCTTCCTTCCACTCACTCAAACTGGCTCATTAAAAGGGTTTCAATACATTTTTAGCTATGTGACGCATGTTAAACGCAGAAGAAAAACTTGTTTTTGTGATGGTTCAAATTTATTAGTGCCACTGAGTAATGTGTAGTTAGTATGTGTAGCATATTAACACGTCATGATTCATCTCATTACTAAACAAACTTTCCCTAGTAGTCATTTTTTGTGTGTGACTGGCACATTGACTGGCATGATTATTTTGGCTGTGGAAGCAAAATCTTTACTCATGCAAAAAAAGCGTCCTGAAAAAAACGTCTCCACAGGTAATTACTTGTAACGGTACTGGATGCAACACCAGTATGCCACATTTACCTTACCCCTCGAGCATGACGCCGTCATGGGCATCTGTTTTTGTTCAAACAAAGGTACGCACGCAGCTGTTCAGCCACACTGGTCACTGACTGTCTTTTTTCTTCCCGTGCGCATATCCGTACTGGAGGGCTGTGAGTGAGATGGCATTGAGGATAGCGGGCCAGAGTTTTCCTTCAAGGATGGTAGTTTGTGCTGAGCTGTAGCCCATCAGGAATTAATGTGCTGTAGCATGGGCTCCAGGCAGCAGTTACTGCAGTGTGGCTCCATGCTGCTAGGGGCCCTCCGGAGCCGCATCGTGGACCACACTTTGCGTGAGTGTCCCCATTTTTCAGGCTGCTTTATCGGCACGATCGGCCTCGCCAGGCGATTGAGCTCTAAAACAGCGTTACGTTCCGCCATGCCTCTGCTCTCCGGGCTGCACCACTGCATGCTTTAGTCTTATCAGGCATGTGGTATGTGCACTCGGAAAATACAGGCACAACGCACTGAGACTTTGGCTCGGGCCGTTTCTTGCAAAAGACCTAATGGCCCATTTTCATTAGTCTTCCAAGGTTTCGTTTTGTCTGCATCGTTTTATTTAATCTCTTGAAGTTCAAGCAAATGAGATCTCATTTAGCTCGATTTGTCTCTAGCGATACTGCACTTCGTCTTCGACCGCTATTATGCTTTTCAACCTCTAGTTAAACTAGGAAGTATGTAAACAGAACTGGTTCACAGGGAAGGAAACGTGTAATACGACCAGGGACAGCATTAACATTATTGGGTTAAGAGCAGAAAATGCAGTGCGTCCTGCCCCGAGGTCGCGTCACAGACTCGGCTCAAGCTGTGAGGAGGAATCAGAAGGGGAGGCCAGAGGCGGACCGAAGGCCAGGCCGGCCGGCCGGCTGCCCCCCGACGGCGGGAGTGTAACGCGATACCTGTGAGCGTGCCGAGCGGTGCTTTGAACGCGATTTAGTACCCGGGTGAGCGGCAGCCAGGTTCGCCCCGCCGCAGGCCGGAGCCAGCACCCCGGGGACGCGGTGTGGCGTTAGAGCGCAGAGATAAGTCAGAACCGCACGCCGTCCCTCCACATTTCGCAGAAGAGGCACGGGATCGTTTAAGGGGCTCTCCTGCAGAGATCACTGGAGGCTTGGGTGCAGAACACTCCGGCACTATGACTGCTATCGGGGTCTGTATTATTCGCTTTTTGAAAGCCTAGATTGGGAGTACTGGCTAGTAAGTCAGGGTCTAGCTGAGTAATAAACAGAAGACGGAAGTAGGGTGAAGTCCACACACCTTTAATGGGAACAGTAATGCAGCAGCATTAGCATAAAATGAAAAGGTCGCACCTTAGGTTAACCGAGGCAAAGACTCAGATGAGGGCTGTATAGATGGAGATTGGAACTGTACATAAATTTGTTGTACTGTATCTCTAGATGCAAGTACAGCTCTTCTATAAGCTGAGGCCAACAGCTCTGGGCCTTGGCAAAGTCCCGCCTGGGCCACTCACACCTTACGGACTCCTCTGACATGTGTAGAGGTATTTCATGAAGGAAAGATTTACAAAAGAGGTATTTCATGAAGGAAAGATTTACAAAAAATTTTGCTTTTGTTTAAAAATGTAGTTTAGAGCAGAGGTATAATAAAGTTTTTTTTTGTCTGTGGAAAGTTTTCTATCCCTCATCAATGAGGCAGCTGTTCTCCAGTAAACTTTTACAAGAGTACAAACGCTACACAAGTGGCCATGCTGTACATCATTATGGTGCTTTATGAAACCTCTCCCACTGAAACGCCTTCGTGAGAGTTCACTCCTGGTGCATTTGTAAAGTAGTGCGATGCACTGATTTACATCTGTGACCCTTCAGGTGTGACATTCAGAACGAATGTGTTTAGCAGTTCTTGGGAGCGATTTGGCAGCTAGGCTACACAGCACTCTGCATGTGGCAAGATTTGGTAGAATTCTCTTTCTTAGTACCAGGATGCAAAATGATGTATTGATATGAGGCACGATGATTCTGAATACATCTGATGATCTCAATGGCAGCTGCAACATGAGTCCTTACGATCTCCGTTGGGTTTCTTAGAGTGTTCAAAGACTGATTATTAATAAATTACAGTAATTAATAAACAACAACTAAGTTGACGTTAACTTCCAATCAAATCTGAAGAATTGCTAGACATTAGGCTTACATTAGGCTACAATACTTGGGTTTAATGGTGTAATGTGATGATTAAGCTCTCTGATTTAATTTTTTTTATCACCTCCAGTGACTTATTTATATATTAAATGAGACAGGCTTTAGTGTTTGAAGAGATCGTTTCAAGATACTATTGTTTGTAGGCTAATGTAGACTATAGAGATTTCTTGTACAATTTACCACACAGACTTTTTACTGACATACTCTGTAGCATATTCATCCCTATAAAAACCTACTTAACACACACTAATATTGTGTCATCCACATAGCACCCCATTTCAGCCCAGCCGAACATGATTTACTGGAAAAGTTTTCAGATCCTAAAATGGCAGTTGTGTCATTCTGCTGGGAAGTAAGTTGAAAACCTGAGTCAGCCCTGAGGTTGCTTCTCACCACTGGACATCACGCAATAGAACAATATAATCAGAAACACAAATAAAATAGAGATTTTTATCATTGTGCTAAAGATAGCTAACACAACTCTCTTTCTGAAAAGGTCAGTTACAATATTTTATTTTTACTCAAACATATTGACCAAATGTGTGTATCCTACTTTGAAATATGTATATTTTGCATATGTCCATATTGTCCTAATACGCATTGCATCAACTTTGCATATATTTTGTTCTAATTGAAAAATAAACTAAGTAAGAATAATAACAAAAAGGTAATTCAGAACAAGAATAATAACAGAAAACTGAAAGATTGTCAGCTGGTAAATCAGATTTGTTTCATTCGCTGTGTTTCGGTTTTGTACAGGGATCTGAAACAAAGGCACAATACAATACAAAGGCTTGTTCTGGCCATGGCCCAAGGCTCTGTCTAAACGCAGGACCTCACAGACCACGGCATCCCTTTAACACACTTAGTGACCTAATGTGACACAGGGAACCCAGTCTGTCCTACCTACACGTCAGCCAATCTGCACGCACATTAACAATGATGAATATGCTGAAATAAGATGGACAAAAGTGCTGAAATAAAAAGTGAACCCGGTGAAATAAAGTCACTCTGATGGCCGGCGTGCAATCGCCAGTCGACTTTTAGCTGTTTAACGTTTGTAATTTATCTTGTTAAATGTTTGCAGTTTAACAAGGAAAGAATATGTCATTACATCAGTGGGATTTCAATGACATTCCTGCTCTAAGGCACGATCCATTAATAATGCAAGGTTCTGTTCTTTATCATGAAAAAGTATCAAGGCCAGACCGAAAACTATTTTAGAGTGAAACACCAGCATAGGTCTTAGATTATATGACATATAATAATAACCAAAATCCTGGCAAAATAGTCTATAGACAGTCCATTATGAAACTAGTCCAGAAAGCAAAATAAAACAGGCTGAATCCTTGTCATATCTACATAACAGAAAATGTAGCGTATAAAAGGTGTGGCCTGCACTTCACACATCTGACAAGCTTTTCTGTGGTTACATTGGCACGTCACAGGAACCAGCAGAGGCCAGAGTGTTCATCCCATTTGACGTGTCATATTCCTTTAATGCCGGTTCCCCTGTGCCTCTCATCATCGGGATTAAGCTTCCTGACATGCGGAGGAAGGAAAAGGAGAATCATTGTAATGCCAAAGAACAACAGGTCACTTATCTTCTCACCACAGCAGTGAGCCCATGTCGGGCACTCCGGTGGGCTCCAGGTTAATGACCGTGTGGAGATTAGTGACCGGTGTGGGGCCGTGATCCCCCACCCCCTTTAGGGGGAGGCCGTGGGTGTCATTAGGCTAATTACCCTCAGGCCACAGAGGGAGGCACAGCCTGCTTCAGTAGTAAGAACACCGGTTGAATATCATCTGCTCCTAAAACTGGAAAAGTGTATGATTTGCTTGGAACTTACAGAAGCTCTGAATTTGATTCAAGCCCAACATATAGAACAGTGTAAACAGTACTGTCAGTGTGGAAACTAGCATTGGTTTCACATCAATAAAGGTAATAAAAGTGGTCATGCTATGGGGATCTTGTATTTTTAACAGTGCTCAACTGTTGATTCGTTTCAGTAATGATGTATATTCAGTGAATAAGCATGAACTCTTCACACACTAGTGCTTGCATTCTTTTTGTAAAAAAATACACTTTTGTGGATAGAATTATACTTAATAGGTTGACAGTTTCATAGCCTCATCCCACACAGGCCGGGTCCAGATGAAGAGTCCTGCTGCCAGACACTGAACAAAAGGACTTCCTACGGCACCATGGCACAAAGTGCCGTAACATGGTTGATGCTTCTGACTTCGCTCGGTCTGCATGAGTTCAGCAGAACCCGAGTAGCATCTAATCACACTGTTCTACCCAGCCTGTCCCCTCAAATCCAACAAGCCATGAAGGTCTACGGAAAGAAAACAGCTGAATGACCATATTACAGTGGACTTCATAATAATTTGCACCTCTTGTTATGAAAACAAATCAAAATGACATTGTAGTTGCAGTTATTTAATTAATACACAAACATTAGGCAGATATTCGCCCTTTTCTCCACAGTGTTCTGTATTTTATCGTTCTAATGAAGTAATACTGGTATATTGATTAAAAGCATTCCTGCCAAAATTATTGCTTCCACTTAATATCCATTCAAATAAATCAACTGATTTTTAAATTAAGCATTTGACACCTGTATGTCTGCAAATACGTCCACACTGTCAGAGAGGGAGAACCTGGACTTTTCCATTGCTGCCGATACTTTCACCGGGAGGGGATGCCCTGATTCAGGCCACAATGGACCTTTCTGCTACATCAATCAATTGGTATGTTCAGTGAAAGCGGGTGGGCGTTCAGACTGAAAAAAAGCACCATCCCTGTGTCACCACGACGATGGCATCACGAGTCTTCAAAAGTACCTGCACATTTTGGCTGAAAACCTAAAGTTTTTGTGCAGGAAGCAGCGTCTGTGCTGAAAAAATTATGGTGGTGTTAAACAAAATCAGCATTTTGCCATAAGCAGTCCAGTACCCTGCATTCTTTCAAAAACCTGTGGCTGAAGAAAAATCTGGAAGGCTTTTGTATACCGCAATCCACCTGGACATGTTCGTAAACCTGACCCAGTAGTCTGGACAAGGAAGGCTCATCCCATAGGAGTGGCAGACACACAGTCACGTTTTTGGGAGGGAAGATAAATAATGTTAGTGAAAATTGACATTGTTTTTGTTCATTTCTGTTTATTTATTATGGGTAAGTTTTAACCTTGCAATGGAAATATGTTTAACTGCTTTATGAAGTGTTGAACTGGTTTAAATATACTGAACTATATAAAAAAAATTTTTTTATATATTTAATGGTTTTATGAAGTTCTGGATGTATACTGTTTTTTTCTTTACATTTATTTATTAATTAAATATATTTATACTCTGCATTGTAGCAGGGAGTGCATAGCATGGATGTAATCCTACAAGCTAAATATGATGTGAGTTTTAAATGCACATGCATGTTCAGGTGTACAGTCATAGCAAAAGCATTATACTACAGGATGTATTCCTTATGCTCATTTACCAATCAATTTTACCTCATTTATTCTCAGTTAAGGATCCAGTAAACATGACCAAACATTACCAGGAAGGTTTGAAATCATTGCTTAGGACAGAAACTGTTTTAACCACGACTGTATGTTTATACATCCTGAGAAAGACAAGGCTATTTATGGATAGCCAGACTGCACAAATAAACAGCACCCTAAACGTGAAAAGCCGCTTTTATTATCCATGAAACTCTACAATGCCTTTGTGTACTTCTTGTACGGCATTCTGATTGCCTGTTTATTTTTACAGCGGCACCGCTGAGCCAATGGACGCTCAGCCAAGCCCCAGAGGTGCCAGGGCTCTCCGTCCATTTCCTGTGTGTGACATCATTGTGTATGCCCTGAAGACGGTGGGATGTGTGTCCTGTCTACAGCCTGGGTGGCGAGCGCTGTGTGCTGTGTGCTGCGCAAACACGACGTCCAGGAGTCCTCACAATCGCTCTGTTGGACAGGCTTGAAAGGAGACGCATGTCTCTCCCACAGCCGTGGGACACCCTGCTCTCTCCCAAGGGCCCACGGTGTAACAAAAGAGGTGATTCTGCCATAGCTGTTCACGAAGGCATACTGAAGCACTGGCCCGGTGTCCAAACCTGAAAACCTCTATGACTAACGGATCACGCACTAACCTTTGGACCGTTTTTCCTCATGGTAACTGGATTATTCAGCGATCATTTTCTCTGCAGAGCCAGCCTGGAAAAGCCAGTGTTTACTGATGCCTCAGTGGGACACGCTTTTAAACAGAGGACCTCCAGTTCTTTCCCAGATCTTTGTGAGGCCAGGGCACGTCATCTGAGACAAGCAGGGTGTCTGCAGTGTATAACAGACCCTAACAACATTGTTTACCATCTAACTCAGACTGACAGGTTTATGAAGCAAGGTTCTTTCCCTTTGTCTTCATTGTTCATTGTTCTGACTCCCTCATAAACACTGTTAAAATGATTTCACAATCCTTGATTATTACGTTGCTCCTCACCAAGCCTCTTTTATGCATTGCACGACCTCATGCATTGGTGTACATTTTTGCATCTCATGAAAATTGCACGATGTTACATTTAAATGTACACAAAACCAAAAATTTGGCTTGTCAAGAAAGTTAAAGGGTGGTAGGGAGGTTGACAAGTTACTGAGTGGCAAAAAAACGATATGGCTATTAATATTTTAATGTTTATTTTGATATCACAGGACCAGATTGGTTATTAGAGAATGACCTAATCCTGAGGTATGACAAATATCTACTACTGTATGACATGCACAAAAGAAATACCCAAAAGCATTAGCTTAATTATCATCAATTTTATTTTAATTGCACAAATTTATTCATGACTGACTATCCTGGACAATCTCTGTTTTGCACCAAATGGATATAATCTGAGGATATCTGTGAGAGAGTGAGTTTAACACTCCAATTACAAATGTTAAGATGATAAAGACCCGTGAAAATGTGAAACAAATGCACCTAGTGAAAAATACACTTAAAAATAAAAGAGAGAATAAAAGAGGATAAAAATGTATGAAAGAATGTCCTCATTTCAAATGCTATCATCATGATGAAAGCTGCATGAAGGGGTCACTAATATGTTTAGACAGTTGAAGTGTATGAAAAGGTTATATGGGTAAATGCTTCTCATAGAGCGTATTAATAATAATAAAGCGCAATTTTTTAATGATGCCTACATCCTCCTGCTTCATCACTGAATACCATGCTACAAAACACGGTGCACTGTTCATTGGGCATACAGTTCGAGTAGCACAACACCATAATGGTGGAGCAACAAAGGTGTTTTAACATTCACCAAATTTAAAGAAAATGTTTTATTTGAACTTCTGAAATTACAGCGCATTATTATTAAATAATACATTATAATTCACGGGTCCACCTAAAATGGACGAGGGTGACAGGCTGTGACAGGCTGTGAAGCGTCTTCAGCTAGCCCAGAGCTTTAGCACACGCATGTTGTACGTTGCATGACAAAATCTCCATTTAGTAACAGAGTGATGAGTCAGAAAGAAGTGGTTCTTTTTTTGCCTAAACTGTTATGTGCTTTCTTCCAGAAAACCGGCTTTCAATCCTGCATGATTTATGATCCTATTATGACCAGAATTTATAGCATCATGCTCATGAAAAAGAGCATAAACACAGTATTAAAACCCCCAAAATTTTATTGATGCAATAATAAATCCTATTGAGGGCCTGTAGGAATGCACTGTCCCAAGAGTGCACAGTTCGTTAAAAGTAAATGGGAAGAAAAGCCAAAGGGCCACACACCCCATGTCCATCCTGTCTCCCATCCCGTCTCCATTCAGGTTCATCAGATCAGTTTAGATTCAACCATTCGATTCCTCACTGCAAGGAGCTTTTCTGCAAGGCACTCTCACATTCCTATAGTCTTTATATGATCCCTTCTGTACTGTACGATTCATTTCACAGAAAGACAATGTAAACAGTAGTGGTGTTTTCCAGATTCAGAAGCGTACCATTTAAGAAGCATCCCACTCCAGGCTGGTTGCCATGTTGTCAAAGGGAGCAGGTGACACCTAAGACACCCAGTTCTGTTCCTGCTCTCAGGACATTTAGTTCAGGATTCTGCAGGACAATGAGTCTCACTGCTCACAGGTGTTCACAGCGCAAGGTCAGGCTCGCAAATGCCATAAACGACTTAATTAGCTAAAAACTGATTTTTTTGAAGCATTAATTATTTCATCTTCGATATCGTTTGATGGGCAAACTGTGCACCTTTCATGACACATGCCATAAAACTAAGCAACAGAAAACAAAGCAAAGCCAAACAAAACAAATAATGACAAACCAACAAAAATCCTCGAGTTATTTTGATATTATCATTGTATCAGTTGTTAGTCCGTCAAATGTATTCATAATATTTCTAATTCTTTCTAACAGATTGATAGGCCTAATTTAAGGCATATGTTTTCTCTGTCAGTACATCAATGTATTTTGGAGTAGGCCTATAGACCTAACGCTATAACGGGAAACTACGTGAATTTCTCGATTTATTATTTCATTATAAATCATCATAAAATTAAGCATTAGTTTTGTAGTTTTAAATAGCATAGCCTATATCGTAGGCCTATAGACGTATTCACAGAGAAAATCTACTCACATAAATATTAATAGCCTATATTAGCAGGGTAGTCAGAATACGATTTTCAATAGCATAGTAAACTATCCCATTGATGATCAAAAAGTCGTTTTCAGTACCTGTTGAAGGCAGGTTTTCTACTACGAGTTATCCAGTAATTCTCTCACAGGTCCCGCGCAGCTTCCACAACATTATTCACTAGGCCTTTCAGAGGACAAAAATTAATATTTATCTTCGCTGGACTCAAACCTCCAAAGACTTTCGGCGCCGTTCGACGCATTCTTCCTCTTCAAGAACTAAAGAAAATACTTTGTTTCAAAGCTTATTTGCGTGTGTAGCGAATTCAAAGGCGGGTCTCTACATCTGAACATCTGTTCAATTCACGTGACTCTAAAATGCTAACATCTGTTCAAAATAAGTTTCATTCGTGTGCCTCGAACATGTATCTGCCAAACCCTTTACAAAGTGGAAATGAACTCTAAGTTTGTCACGTTTCCCCCCATTTTCTTAACTAGGCTAAATCTAGGCTATAACAAACATGTATCCTACCTGTAGCCTATAAACAATTAAGAAAAATAAATTCGCCAATGCGACACAATTACTCTAATTCTTATGAAGGTCCTATAAGGTTTGCTAATTGTTCTATAGGCTTTTAAAATCATAGTACGTTTGTAGCCTATTTTGTGCTTTTCCCCCCTAAGGGGGATGTAACATTATTTATGTTAATATCGGGCCTGCACTTGCTGTCATAAAAGGAACCTCTGTGTACATGAGTTTAACCTAGCCCACCTTCCAAAACCTTCTGGAGGAAGCTTAAATTTCATAGACATCTGGAAATTCCATACATGCCTCAAAACCCAATTACACACCTTCAAACGCACACGTGCTTTTATCCATCCCAAAGATTCCACGACACGCGGAGCGGACTAAAATACTTTCCCAGACGCCACATAAAACTAGATGCCGCTACTAGGACACGCATGTTTCTGTGCCTTAAAGCCCACGCGCGTAATGTAACAGAAACAAATCTGTATCTCAATTTCCCTTGAGCAAATCGTGTTACTAAAATGTGTTTCAAAGGGAATTTGAACTTAGAAAAATCCGTTCGTTTCAGTACATTGCAAATAATGGATATATTACATTGATAAAATTAATTGAATACTCGGTTTTGGGAATATAGTTCTAAGTTCTCTCCAGTTGAAATATTCGTTGAAATATTCACATTCCGAGAACATACAGCCTAATATCGCAAGTTGTAGTTTCTGCATCTTCGTATTTGCTCGTATTAGCTCGTTAAATGGCGCTACACTCGCTATTTAATAGTTTACTGCTGGACAACAACTGGGAGCCTATGGATTTGCACTCAACAACGTGAGAATTGCTAACCACCAAAATTAAGCATGATGGTATTTTAAATTCGTACAACTCGTAGGTTGTTTAAAATGTTATGTATATATAATGCCATCTAGCTTTAAAAAGACTAGTACCAATTGAATTTAATTTAGGCAATAATGTAACCTATGGAAGTAGCTATTGAAACATCTGAAACTTCAGAAATGCTACATTAGCACAACCACAGCTATTTTACTCCTATAGCAATTCTAATAAAAACATTTTTCAAGTTTAAAACTGAAGGCTCCTAACTATTATTATCACATCATTAAGGAAAACATTTTTTAATAATGTTGTTTTTGATTAAATTCGAGGTGTTTTCGAAACAACTTCTGACATGTATTAACCTAAAATACTTTTTGTTGTGAGCACAGAGTTTTATGTTTATATGAAAAGTAATAGAAATTCAAGCTAATCTGTAGCATTTTACACCCTATAAACCTCAAGCTATGAAAAGCGAATGAATTTAAGTATTAGTAGTTTCTTTAGAATTTTTCAGCTTTATTACAGAAATACACATTTATTTACAAAAGTATTAAAAATAGGATGCATTTCGACACAGGATACGTTTGGCTTCGTCATAACTTGTGTCATTAATAAATAAATATAGTTGCACGTTCTAATTTTGCACAGGTTCGAACTTGAGGCTTCAGTACCGATCGGAATATCCACAGAGTTCCCGGATGCACTGTTACTTTTCCCGTGGAAGCTGCACAGCTGAGTGAAAAGACATGCATGACATAAGCCTACACATATCCAACATTCATGGTCAAAAATAATACTATTGGTAAAGAAGTCATTATGCATAGCGCACGCATCTGCAGATTGTCTGCGGCCTTCATTTGTTAAATCCCTGCCTTCAGTTGCTGCAGTGTTTGTAAAGGTTTTCCCCACGATTATGAAGGAATGTACGTATCCAGCATGGTTTCGACACATTGGTCCACATTGGTCTTGCCAGCAAAGACGCCTGTAACCTGTAAATTAGAAAATTTATTAGACTAATGATGCATTTCATAATTAGGGCCACCAGATTGTGGATGTTTGATTAGCATGACACAAGAGAAGCTAGTCTCTGACTATAACTTGTCTCTGACTATAGCATGATTTAACCCGATGCTAAGTTCAATAATGAATGTTTATGTTTAAATGTATATATAATTTTACTTAACCTACACAAAAGGGCCTATGTATTAGTAAACAGATTCAGCTGTCAGTTAAATGTGTCTAACTATCTGTTCTAGATATTCGAAATGAGAAAAGCGTAGCTACGATGAAATTAGGGACATCTTATTAAGTTTGGCGTTTTTAAGTGTTTGGAAGAGTAAAGCGTACCATCTTGCACCAAAAGTCCCACGAGCGCTAGTGAGATGCTGACATGGACCACGCGCCCTCCATCCTCCACACAGAGAACGCATAGCTTAACCGTTCGTGAGCAACGTAACTACAACTTGCCATCTTGGAATCCAACTCATCACTCTGTAGCACCTGACAGAGAAAATCGATGTACCTGGCGGCGAGTTTAAGAGTCTGAATTTTGCTCAGTTTGTCTGACGGTAGAGTTGGAATAATTTTCCGCAAGGCTGCGAAGGCTTCGTTCAGCGACTGCGTCCTCTGCCGCTCGCGCACGTTTGCCATGACTCGTTGAGACTGCAGGTCTTCGTAAGAATGTGGACTGTTGCTGGTCGACTTTTTCCCCCTTTTCCCCAGGGTCGAGCTGTCGGAATCCTCCCCGTTTTTCCGACTAGATCGTCTTTTCCTCCCACATCTCTTCGGTTGCCTGTCGAGCTCTCCTTCGCTGTTGCTAAGACTGTCGGCTGGAGACACTGGAGAACTCGATTCGTCTTGCAAAGTTTCCTCAGGCATCTCTTCGTTTGGAAGCGAATAAAACAAACGTCATTCCCTCATTGGGCTGTGATTTAAATACTCGTATGCTTGGTGTTTAAAAACAAAAAAAATATGTATCCAGAGTTCCTTGCAACAACAAAGTTTGCTTGCAACGAAAACGTTGGGAAGCTCTTATAGCCTGATGAAGTGGTTGAGTAGAGAGAAACGATTGGCCAAGGAAGCGTGTCCTACTACGTGAGAAGGAGGGGTGGGGGAATCCAGCGGTCTGGAAAAAAGAAGACTTCCCCAAGGCACCTCCCTGGAGTCTGCTGACAGCTCTTTGGAAAACTGTGAGTGCAATTTCTTACGTAAAATAACTTTTAGGAATTGGTTGCATTATTAGATATGAAAATGTAAAAAAATATATTCATAAACATTTTTACTTAACTCTACATAAACTTTGTAGATCAGCCATAGACTTTATTTCTACGTATTACTTTATTCCTGAATAGTTTCAGCAAAATATTCTCTCTTGCCCCCCCCCTCTCTCTCTCTCTCTCTCTCTCTCTCTCTCTCTCTCTCTCTCTCTCTCTCTCTCTCTCTCTCTCACACACACACACACACACACACAAAACCCCCTGCCTCCACAACATTCTACATCATGTTTAGTAACCTGTCAACTGGAAAACTGATAAACTCTAATAAATTCATTATTCAAAAAACATTTAGTGCCTTTGTACTCAGACAAGTCTAATAATACTGAGTTTTGTTTTTTGGTGTCTAGTGAGGTTTGGAAGTTTTTTTCATCACTTCAAGAACTCTATGTACACTCCATGTAGCTCAGTGTCTTTTTTTTTTGTTTGTTTTCAGCTTTTTTCATTATATCCTCATCCAATTTAAAGAGGAACAGAGTGACAGGGAAGCCCTTCTAGTGATGCAGTAATGAATGGCCCTTGAGGAAAACCAATTCTCAAAAATGGTAGTGATGCTGACTGCTACATCCATACTTTTTACATAAATTCAGTGAAAGGATATAAAACTGTGTTGTCAGAGGTACAACCAGTGCCATCAAGAATCTAGCGGTCCTTGGTGGAAGAAGTAAGAAGAGTTCAAAGAGTTCCAAATGAAGTCAGGATATCAGGACAGAGAGGATTATTTTAATGACAGGTAGCTTTTGAGTCCATTGCGAGTATTTTCCAAAGTCTATGCTGTAGGAGAGGTGAGGAGAGGTGAATCTCCAGGAGAGCTGAAGCATTCTGTCCTGCAGATGGAGGCATTCGTGCTAACTGGGCTATGTGTATAGCACACAGAAGAAAGGCCGTTTTAACTCTTGTCAATCAGACTGAAAACTAAATCATATCAATCCAACTGAATTCACATGTTCTTTAGTAATAAATATCATCTACTTCTTTGCTTGGCACACACAGACTGTATATAGACCTATACGACTGCATCAGTCCTGACTCAAATCATCCATAAGTACCACGTTTGGGCAGTTCCACAAGCCACAGTGTTTGCCAGATAAGTTCTATATGCTAAACATTACATGTCATGCAAGATCAATTTCCATGTGTGTGACTAGTGAGTGAACTAGAGGTTTTTTTGACTCTGAATTTTGAATTTGTGATGATGATTCATGTTCTGACTCAAGAGTCAGGAGGAGTTCAGGAGCCAAATATTTCCCCGCCTCTCCCAGAGTACGGGGTGCACAGCCAGGCCCACTGCAACTCTGGGGCCAGGGCCTATCAAGGCGGCCGCCAGCTCGTGCTTTATTACGTATCAACTGAGTCGTGGAAAGAAGTGTTTCTCCACTGACCTATACACATATACTAGGAAGAATAACAGGTCGTTTCACTATGTTTGTCATAGCACATTTCACTCCACTGATAATCATATTATACTCCTACAGACCCCCACCCCCACCCCAATGCATATGCACACGCTCTCATGTGCACACACACACACACACACAAACCAACACAATACCGGCACTAATTAATGAGCTGTTCCAACACTTGGGATGTAAGACTAATCAACTGTCAGCTCAGGGGAAGTTCGTGAGACTTCTTTGGCAGCCTGAGTTTCAGGACAGGATGCCATTCTGATGGTGTAAAAAAAAATCCTCTCCTTGTGCCTTCTGACAAAAGCACTTACAGTGTCATCTAATAGATTAGACAGGCGACATCTATCTTGATGTAAAGTAAATTGTATTTTGAATTAACAGCACTTTTTACAAGCCACAAAATTATGTGACGTTTGCTTCCTCTCATCCAGTCAGATTTACACGTTACAGAAGGGCTGTGTTCATTATCACTCAGGATGACTGTTTTCCCCATTAAAATGAGCTTCAGAGCAGTGGTCACGGCAGGACTGAACACATATCTGTACTGGTAGAAGCTGTCTGGCCAGAGTAGGGAAGAGAAAATTCTGCTGGGGACCAGTTGGAGTAAATTAGTAGACCTTTAACATTTCTGGGTTAGAGGAACTCTGATCTCCAAATGAAGGCTTGTAGAAGTAAAAGCTATGTAAATACCTAAGTAAAGACCTAAGTAAAAGCTAATTGTCAAGAAAGCAAGATGCTTTATGTATTATGAATAAAATAAATGATGATGTTTTTGTGGTTTGCTGCAAAGCAAAGATTTAAGCTACAAATATAAATGGATTGAAAGACACTGGATTTAATAGCACTGGACTTTCCCACCTGTCCAGTTTATTACTTCATTCACAATTTTGAGTATACCTGCAATGTTCCAGTTTAACTTGATCTACTAATGTATATGTTTGGTGTATGCGGTATTATAAACTAATGAAAGGGCAAAGGATTGATAGTGTCATAGTTCAATGTGATTAAACACAAAAACATAAATACAATTTAATATGCAATATTTCTGAAATATCTGTGGTGTATTTGAACTTGAGTTATATTGCTCACAGCGACTCCCTGCATGTGTTTTATGTGTAACTGTGTGTGTGTGTGTGTGCTGTCAGTTGGGGTCACTAAAAGTGCTGCAGCTGTGTATGTAGATGAATGTGGGGCAGGAGAAGGGGGCGTGACAGGGTGAGGTGTGTGTGTGGGGGGGGGACAGAATGATCTGGGGAGGGGCTGCTCAGCCCAGGCCAAAACCAACAGAGGAGCTGGACGGATGCTCCTGCAGGCTCTCCAGGCCGCACTCAAGAGGACCTCAGTCACCGCGTCCGCCCACCAGCCCTCCCCTGCACAGAGGGCGCAGCTGGGAGAAACTCTCAGGGAGGGAGAGACTCGTCCCAGTGGAACCGCGTAAGGTAGACAGCACAACGGTCCTCTGAACAGTCTGACGGTGTCAGCTTTAAGTCGAAGAACACCGTAAGGAACATAACAAATTCTTGGGAGGTTTTTGTGAGCAGATGGTCTCCAAAAAATGTGTGGGAGTGACAGCGATATATCTCCCCTTGTCCGCAGCTGTGCTGTGCGATTTTTCCACCACACTTACTGTTCAATTCACCTTCAAAGTCCGTCCTCCCCAGGAGCAACTCCTGTCTGTCAGAGCACAATCACCGTCTCCCCCCACCGTGTTGCTCTTGGAACGATCCACGGGCCGCCTCAGTTCCTTTATTTGCGCACTGACAGAATTGTGAAGGCCCATGTCTACCAAGAAGGACAACCTTGACTATCGGATTGCTTTGGTATAGTGCTCAAAGCATTTAACATAGTGGCTCAAAGCAAGGGCGTGAAGTTAGCTGAGCGTAGACGCTTAAGATTAAGACAGAGACAGAGACCGAGACAGGGGAGAGAGGCAGACAGTGCGCTATGTGCTGAGCACAGAGGTGCAGATGGAGCTGTGGGAACTGAACCACACCTCCAGCCCTTCCCTGCAAGACGCCGAAAACGAAACCCGGCCAGAGCGAAAAGCCGACCGTTTTCCACGGTTCCTGGAAACGTAACTTTGAACTTCGAGCAGCTTGGTGTCTCTCTTACAGTGGAAGAGGATTTTCAGAAATCCTCTGAGACTGAAGCAACAAGAGAGAGACAGAGAGAGAGAGAGAGAGAGAGAGAGAGAGAGAGAGAGAGAGAGCAATTTTAGGCAGCTACTGTAAAGAAAGTTAGAAGGTATAATACAAAGTCTAGTAGTGAACTTGACAACACTTTTCTCCCTTAGCACAAATACTCATGACATTCTTATCACAAGAATTAGGATTTAGTTTGTTATATATAGAGAGAGAGTTTAGAGCACATTTAGCACAACACAACATCATGAAAATAAGAGGGATAATTTGAAACATAATTTGAATTCCTTTTTCCAACATTTTGCAGTCTACAGTATCCATTACCAATAACAGTGTGCTGTGTGTGTATGTGTGTGTGTGTGTGTGTGTGTGTGTGTGTGTGTGTGTGTGTGTGTGTGTGTGTGTGTGTGTGTGTGTGTGTGTGTGTGTGTGTGTGTGTGTGTGTGTGTGTGTGTGTGTGTGTGCGTGCTTGCAGGTGCGTCTACAAGCAGGTGTGTTGGTGTGCATAACCATCTGTAGGGCATTAGAAGAGGAGACAGCAGGTCAGCAGTCTGCGGAACAACCAGGTTCAAAGAGGCAGCCGGCATGTTTCAGACAGCACTAGAGCAGTGCAGGAGCCCTGGTCTTGTGTCCTATCACAGCTGAACCTGTACGGCTGCTCCAGGGTGCAGTGACACTAAAGCAAACCTGATGGCTGCACACGTGATATTTGATGGCAATCGTGGTGACCAGGAGTTTAAACAGACAATAATTAAAAAAATATAAAAACATCACTAAATGGGTTAATAGGAGCATAAGGTAGGAATAATACAAAATAAAACAAAAGGTATGAATGTTCCATATATTTGTGGTTGCGGACAGAGATCAACACCGACAACCTTCCCATGTAGAGCTGGGGCGGTGGCTCTGGCCTGCACCCCATACATCACTTGTCCTGGGTTTTGAACCCTTTTGACCATGTGTTTTCTCCATTAGCCAGAGAGAGTGGGCAGGGGGAAGGACCCGCAGCGTCAGCACGGACATGGCGGTAAGAGCTTCTCACTGGAGCTCATTCCCATCGGACACAGCCTCCCCGAGTCGCCATCACCTGGCCGGACTCGCACATTACACTCGCAGTGTGTTGAACGCGACTTCTTGACTAATGTGGTAAGACTGCTTTAAAGGGTTGGGTCACTCAAATCTGAGATTCCCGTCAAAGATTTATTCATCTTTATGGGATGATTCAGTACGAAAAAAGTTGGGAAAACAAACAAGCAAAAACTCAAGTGAACATAACATAGCTAATGTTATGGAAACAGCTACCATGTGGGGTTGTTCTGAAGAAATATGAGGAGGTTTGCAAAGGGAAACTTCGTTTAAACATGAATGTCGAGGTGATGTCTGTGTAGTCGACTAACAGTCCTGAGTCTCGTCTCACACATGAGCAACATGGACAACAAAACACAGACGCAAATGCTGAACCGTCAGTCCCACGAACCGAGCTGGCGTTATGCTACAGGATGACAGTGCTAGTCAAAATGAAGCATATAACTCAACAGGAAATGCTCACCAAGAGTTTAGCTACAACTCTACACCTCAGCTACCCAAAGGCTGCGATTTAGAGGACGAAGGAGAGCTGGCGGGAGTCGAGCGCTTCAGTGAATTCGGTCTCAGTTCAGGAGAGGACATGTCCCTCTCAGCCAGGTTTCCCAGAGCGCTCAGTGAATCTGGGAGGGGAAATAGGAGGATGCTTAGCACACAAATCATCCCGCAGACGCTGCCAAGAGTGAGTCACAAAAGCTTCAGTCATATGACTCAGTGGAACTGTGTTTCAGTTCATGGTGAAGAGTACGAACGCAGAAACACACAGGGAAGGGGACTGACCGCCTAGCAGAGCTGGAAGACGCACGTCATATGTCACTGATACAGCTCTCTGCTCAAACCACAAAACATATTTACATGTCTTGGATTAAAGCTTGAAATGACAGTTGTACTTTGCATACTTGTTTACCTTGCTTGAAATAACAGCTCAATTGCTACACACCATAGGCGGTGAACAATGTATCATATATACTGATATAAAAATATTAATGTTAACCATGCTGTAACAGTTACATTATAATTCACATTGATCTACATTTTTCTCATTTTTTTGCTCGGAATAGTGTCCTGTTCTGAAGGAAAGACTGAAACTCCCCAAGCCACACCTTATTAGATGACTGAAATGAGGTTTTTGGTGAACGTGTCAGGTTCGGTGAAAAGAGTCGTGGTCTAGGGTAAAAGGAAAATAAAAGAAATATGCACTCATAACCTCCAGAGAAAACAGAGGTATGAGATACTGATAGATGAAATCTTGCAGAGGAAACTGCAGACTGTGTGTTTGTTTTGATTTCTCTAATTGTTGTACTTTCTCCCTGTTCACATCATCAGTCACAAAATTATTACAGTGCACTAGGTACAGAGCAGAGGTAAGCAGACACCACCAATCTTTTATAGAGCATTTAAATCACAGAGATAATAAATTTACTAGCTAAACAAATTCTTGCCCCTGGGTATATATCACAGGAGAGAGGCAATCAAAGTTCTCTATACCCTAGAGGACACAAGAATGCTTTGGTTGCTTAATGTGATTTGTGGATGGTTTACAGACAGTAGGCAGTGTGACCCAGAGTGTGATGGAAACAGAGAGACAACATCTCAAATAATCAAAGCCATCAAACTATTGTCATCATTGCACTGGTTCCAGTCAACAGATAAAACTGTGCTGTTTCACCCGTACAGCGCAACACTGTAGCTGGGGAGACTCGCATCTCTTGGGATTATAAAGTAATTATAACCTAATGTGCCAGCACAGATTCCAGGAATTTAAACAGCTGAGTGTGTGTGTGTGTGTGTGTGTGTGTGTGTGTGTGTGGGGGGGGGGGGGGGGGGGGGGGGGGGGTTCCATTAACCTTTCAAATAAAGAAAAATACTGTAAGTCCATATTTATATATGGAGATATTACCAATTATAGGTCGTCCAGTTACTGCGAAAATTCAACAATGATGATGAAAAAATAGACCACATGTAGATGAATGCTGTATAGAGAACATGAAGAAAATTAGTGAGGCTCCAACTTTGGGCTCTGCTGGACTACTAGATGCACTGCAGCGCCATCTTGTGGTACTTGTATGTCATAGCAGGACATATTTCTTAAGAGATGTATATTGACCAAAGCAATTGATAATATTTAAAGGTATCATTATTTCTCCATAACAAAAAGAAGTCAGCATAATAAAAAAATAAATAAATGAGAAACTTTATTAGAGCATTTCAGTTGGTCTAATCTGGGGGATTATGAGCAGGGAGTAATAGATAAATCATTATGTTTATTTAATTAGCATTGGACTGGTCTTCAAAGCATCTCTGTTGCATCCTGCATTCTTCTTTCAAAAGAACTGAAATTCTAAGGATATTTCAGAACTATTATGGGGTTTTGGGGAGTTGTCATTTAATATTCATCCTTGTAAGCAGTATGTGCAAGAGATTTTGACATGCATTACCATCTTACTGCACTGACAATAAAGACTAAGTGTTTTAATGAACCAACAGTGGTTATTATTAAATAATCAATAGTCTATTACAGTGACACAGTCATAAGTAGCAGTTGTTGAGAGGAATAGAGAGGCATCATCATTTTTAGTCAGAACAATGACATTTCCATTAAGATCACAGAGCCACTGCCATAATTCACATTTCCCATTCTAAGACATTTGCAAATAGGCATATATAGGTACATGGATTTCCAAAATAAAAAAGCAAAAAGAAATATAATAAGGAAACATTCAGAATTTCTTTGAGCTGAATAAGAGCATCACTTACAGGTGCACATCAACAACAGGACATATTCCCCACAGAAGTGCCTGTTCTGAAGGTCCAGAACAGGAAGAGCTGATTCATATGTGTCGACCTTAATGGGAAAGCTTGAGATTTCAAGTGAAGCAGTCACAGCCTCTCTATAAAAAATGGTCAAATGTCACTGGATTCTACAAATCACTTAAAGATCTGTCAGTGAATCAGTCGGTGAATGAGCTCTCTTGCTGTTTATCTTAGTGACATAAGACATTTACATCATTTACATGATGATCCCTGACTGGAAACACAACGTGATCATCTATTACAGGGACCATAACATGATTGTCCCTAACAGGGACACAATGTGATGATTGATCCCTGACAGAGACACAATGTGATGATCCTTGACAGAGACACAATGTGATGATCACTGACAGAGACACAATGTGATGATCCCTGACAGAGACACAATGTGATGATCACTGACAGAGACACAATGTGATGATCACTGATAGAAACACAATGTGATGATCCCTGACAGAGACACAATGGTATCATCCCTGACAGGGACACAACATTGTCCTCCTCTCTTCTCTCTCACCTTTCACGATCACTCTCACTCTCCATATACATATGTTGACTACCCCATCTCCACCCACATACTGAAACCTACTCAAAATAATGTGACTACCACACCAAGAAGTACTAATTGAGGTAAACGTTACATGGACATCACGCTGAGGTGTACATTTAATTCTGCTCTGGCTGACACTGCAAATAGATACAATATTCATATTTTAATAATAAACATGCAATCACAACGGAAATGAGGGATTGGTTTTATGCAATATAAAGTAGGAAAGCAACATAAAACATGATTCTACATGGATCTTCTAAGAAACTTGTTAAACATCTTTAAAGAATACAGTATCTGACTAAAAAACATGTTTTAGAAGATCAAATGTGATTTTAACCCTAACCCTAACCCTAACACAGCTTTTGTCCACTGGACACCAAAGCTCAAAATAAATGATCAAATACTGCATTCTCATTTACGCTAGAATAAAGTCCTATAGTCCTACTTGAAGGACTATACGACAGGTGGCAGGTGAGTCAGGCGGCAGGTGAGCCAGGAGGCAGGTGAGCCAGGCGGCAGGTGAGCCAGGCGGCAGGTGAGTCAGGCGGCAGGTGAGTCAGGTGGCAGGTGAGCCAGGTGGCAGGTGAGCCAGGTGGCAGGTGAGCCAGGAGGCAGGTGAGCCAGGCGGCAGGTGAGTCAGGTGGCAGGTGAGCCAGGTGGCAGGTGAGCCAGGAGGCAGGTGAGGCAGGCGGCAGGTGAGCCAGGAGGCAGGTGAGCCAGGAGGCAGGTGAGTCAGGAGGCAGGTGAGTCAGGAGGCAGGTGAGCCAGGCGGCAGGTGAGTCAGGAGGCAGGTGAGTCAGGTGGCAGGTGAGCCAGGAGGCAGGTGAGGCAGGCGGCAGGTGTGCAGCCTCAGACGCCTTCGCAGGCCAGGGAGAGTGCAGCAGGTGGAGAAGAGGATCATCTGAAAAAAATGGGGAGGGGGGGGTGCGGACATCGTTGCTGTTTCAGCGAAGGCGCGGTGTGGACGGTGTAGATGGGGTGGATGGGGTGGGTGCGTTCAATGAAGGGGTTTCAGTAGAGGCCGTGAGTGTCTGACCTTGCAGCTAGCCCTGTTCATTTATAACAAATGATGCAGGTCTACACATTAACCTTTAACTTACTGTCAGCGCAGTTCTCTTCTTAGCACACAAAATACAAGAGAATCCACAGAGCAGTGGGAAATACAAGATATTTAACAGTAACATCAAACAGAACCTAACACAGAAAATAGAAGGCCTAATAAAAGCTTATATTCTAATACACATTGATTCATTCAGAAGAAGCTATAGTAAGGATACATTGTCCCTAATAATTAGGCAATATTGTTTTAAATGAGTATTGAATGTATTAAATGAGTTTAAATGTTTCACAGATTGTTAAAATGAATAAAATATCTGACAAATTTTTTTATGAATATTAATAAATTATGTACTTTGGTAGTAAGCTACAGTAGATCTGTTCAGCTTTTGATGATTCTGACATGAGAGAAAGAATATGTAAATAAATTCAAATAAGTATGCAAATAAATATGCACATTTGGCGTTTTCTAGGCACATCAAATGTATTAGAAAACGAACTAATGATGCGAAAATGGGAGCATTTTTTGTTAAAATATAACCACACCGCTAATAAGCAAATTTACATAGATAGTTCATATGTTATAGTTTCCATGTATTTATTCATATAGATAAAATATTTGTAGTGAATCGTACAAACACGCCACTCCACACCGGTGTTGAGTTTGACAGGTAGGTCTCCTGCGCCAGAAAGACGGCTCTGTTCTCCAACACACCCAAAGTAATGCTGGACAGCCCAATTCCCATTTCGAGGGAAAGGACCACTAGACTCCAGACAATCTTCCGACTATTGCACATGGGGCATCATTGCTTCACACAGCGCGAGCTAAGGCGACAGAACCCCCTGACCACCAAATGCTCATCATTCGAACATTCTACATATTAATTCCAAGGCTACGCAAAGAAAATAATTGCATTGGAAGTTTTTTTTTAATCCAAACTTGATTATTAAAAAACTATGCTGTAATATCCAGGTTCCCTGTGGCCAAACGTAGAATGTCCAGTCAATACCTGCACCAATGTTGTCCATAGGTCTGGGTCTGTCTCATCTCCGTTATGTTCCTATATAAAAAAGGATTTTTTCAGTTCGCGGGATATCTGTCCGGGTCACATGACATCCATTACTCTGAGTCATGACAGAAAGTTGAGAGACAAAAAAAACTTGAAGAGAATTTGATTCAAATGTAGAGTGTGATCAGTCAGATTCCAGGCTGCTGAATTTACCTGCGGTGCAGGTATATTTTTTTTCTCCACAGACTGACGCTCACATATTGATCTTAACTGTTGAAGAGTTATATAAATCTCTTTCTGATATAAAAGGCACTTTCCTGCCTATACTCCCGCTAACCACACTGTAGTGCGGGTCACTCAGTCTCTGCTTACAACGTCATATTTAACAAGGGGCAAAAAAATGGTTAATGCTGCAATGACAGGAGGAAATCTAATTTTAGCTCTCATCCACTGCATTAGGCTACATAAACAGACATGCTATACGTGGCCGGTGATCCGTGCGGATCCAGGCGGATGCTCCGCAGTGAAGCTGACAGCGGCCCGATAGCTCGTGAAGCTTTGAGTGAGAGCTGCAATAAAAGCGATCGCATCCTATCAGTCTCAGTGCGGGCTGCGTCTGTGCTCTTAAACGAGGAAGCCCAGATAGTGCTAAGGTGAGCTGATACCCCCATCACGCTCCTCAATGGGTGCGGCAGGTTCAGCACCTGCAACCTATATTTAGTAAACAAATGTGTGGAATCCAGATACCGATGTGTTCCGTGATGATACAGGAAAACAATTCAAAAACAAAATTTCCATTTCAGGTCTATTTAGTAAACAGAAAATAGAAGACAGTGTAAGCTCCAACCATTATTCAGAGCATACAGCATTACACTGAATTTGATTAAGCCGCAGGCCACTTACACATACTTATATTTGACTGCGCACACAACCTCTTCACACTGTACTCCTTGACAAATAAAAGGCCTTTTTGCACCTGAATCACAGTTCAGTATACTGAAGCTTGGTTTTTGGGTATGTTTAGATGTGTACTTGTTCTGCTGGACGTGTTACCTCTTTATTTACACTTATTCCTTATTTGGAGTATGTGATTAGACCTTTCTCAGCAGAATGACCTTTGACGTGTTTTCCCAAAGAGCAGAAGTCCCAGTCTCTAGTAAAATACCATCTGACAGAGCTTGGATCGCCACATGAAACTGCAGCAAGTCTGTCACCAGTTGGAAAATAATGAGGTGACTCAAGTTTGAACAGCCTGAGACATTCCTGTCTCCAGTAATAAGGAAAGGTATATTGTCTAGGCATTCATTGTGGTAGAGAGTTGTGGTCATGAGAAATATCAGTGTGTGAGTGTGTAATGTGACAAAAATCTACTGCAGAAAATATGAAATACAAACCTGTGGGAAACGGCCAGTTAACTTGGTCACAGCTGGAAAACAAACAAAAACATGACTTCAGTCTTGGTGTTTGTAATAGATGTATAAAAAAATTAATGGTTTCTTTTAAAATCCCATCCATGCTTTATGAATCCCACGGGAAATATTACCTTTTTAAATGTATCATTGTAGTTATCTATGGCTGATGGGAGTGCGACGATGTTTTGTTCGGCGCGCGCCCATTTTGTGACGTCACCCTCAGTAGGAAAGCAGTTTAGATCCCCTAAGGGAGGTTCGGTTTCCTCTGAGCTCTGGGAGATTACTCTGTTAATCTTGAAATACCGTTCAAGACAGGGATAGGTCATTTTATATAATAAATGTATGGTAAATATATACCCAGCCATAATTACCTTACGAGCAATTAAGAGCATTTTTATGGTCCTGGGAAATTGGGTTGCAGTTAGCACGCTACTAGATTACGTGGTTAATCTAATAATTTTGACCATTTAGCAAAAATTGACTCCTCGCTTTCTTTGTGTTCTTAACATTCATAATAATATTTTTCCCCATTGTGTGTTCGAGATTTTGAGGACGCATTTCTGACTCTTATTTTCCATTTAAAACCAGTACCCAAGGAAGGCTGCGCGCGCATCGGACCGGTTAATTATTGATGGTTGTAAAAACACTACAGCCTGGATGCCTAAAGCAAAGTATTGTAGCGGCGGTGAGGAACGAGGCAGAGAGTAAGACATTGCTCTTGCTTTTCTTTTATTAAAGAAAACTTGTTCTCATCAAACATGTGTAAGAGGAAGGGAAAGGAAGCACACACAACATATTCAGGGTGGTTACCAACCACATTATTTCTCTTTCTAATATTTACTATGTATGGACATTTTTCTTATGTGAATCACCCTAATTGATCTATATGTTAAGATAACTGGTTTATTAAAAGACAAGGGCCAGTGAGGATAACCGCCTTCACAAAAGTCCTCATTCCAAGTGAGGTTATGATGGCATGGCTCATGGACTTCAGTGCTACTAGTGCATGTGTTGAGCTGCTCAGACACTTACAGGGCCTCCTACCTCCCGTACATCCAACATCCTTCTACATTGTTGCTCACTGGATAATAATGATTGGTATAAGTACACAAAACCAGTGCACAGCAGTTCAGCTCTGCACCACCCTCAATGGAAAAAGCTCAACACCCCCAACGCCCACACATACACTCACACACACGCAAGCACACACACCACAGAGCTCACCCTGTCAGCACTGTGCATAACGCTCATGTGTCAGTACATTTGTGTATGTGTATACAGAAGTATGGAAAGCACAAAGAAGTGTGGGAATGAACCATCTGATGTGAGGAAAGGGAAGGTGGGACATAACTGAAGTAATTATGAGTCTGTGGCACCATCAGTGCTCTAAAACAACAGGCTTGAGGATTCAAACAGATAAAATTAGTTTATTTACTAACAGGTTCACGATTACATAAAAAGTTAACATTACTTAACAGCTTAGCACAGGTAACAATATATATTTGATCTGAGGTTCACATGTCACACAAAATACTGCAATCTTCATTTAATACAAAAGACAGCCACATCTGCTGATTAAATGTCGTAACTCGGCCTTCGGTCCCCAAGCTACAGAGATATGGTCACAGCATCTACAGCAGCGAGCTGCAGTCCCAGGTACAGAATACATCTGGCCTGCCATCATGCAAATTACATTTCAGAGTAACCGTACAAAACAGGAATCAGTTTTTACCTTTAAAATGTCCCCTCAAATACCCTCAACAAAAATGCAGTTTCTAGATCTGCACTCTGCTTGATGTACAAACTCTGGACTCCAAAACTCTTTAAAAGAGAATGACAAATTACCATGTCATTTTGCCCAGGACTACACTTAAGGTTTATAAGGCAAGAAATGTTTACAGAGCAACTGGACAAAACTGTTTTTGTTTTTCAGAACAAACACCTTATAATTTAGTAGCTGGAGTATTTTACGTGTTGGCCTATGTAACATCTGGTGATCAAAATCACAGAACAATGGTAAAGAATTTAACCACATATTAAACAGTATAAAAGTAGAACAAATAATTGTGCCTTTTCAGACTAAAAGTAAAGTAAGATGTAAAGTACTGAAGTTGTACTCCTTGCTATTACAGATACTGCAAATAAAGTAAATTCAGACTCTGCACAAACGACTACATCACCCCCACCCCATCCCCCATGCTAAATAATACCATTACTGATGGGTAATAGGGTAAGTGTATTCTATATTCTAGTAGACACAAAACCAATTCATACAAACTTGCGTTTGGCTTTGGCTGTTACTCGCTTGTATTACCAAACCTTCCATTTTCCAACCTGAGCTATATAGTGCTGTGTATCAGACAAGCCCATAAAAAGTAGAAAATATAAAACATGTTGCTGAGCATCATCCATGCAGACAAATGCAATTCAGTGCTGACGTGCAAAGGACCAGCGAGAGGCAGCCTTACCCCACAGCCGGCTTGGGCTTCAGCTGCTTTGTGGCCCCTTCGTTTTTCTAGGGAAGGCAGAGGCTCTTAGGATCTCCATGCAGGTTATTGTGATGAGGGCTCCAGTGATCACTCTCCAGTGCTTGGTCACTGGGCTCTTCATCTTGTCCAGGGCCAAGTGGAGATCCTGGATCATGTCTCTGTAGCAGTCACCATACTGCATACTCCAGGAGTACAGGAAGTCATATGCAGGCTTCCACATTGACTGGAAAAGATTAGTCATTTAGACACAATAATAGCCTAAATTTGATTTGAGTAAAGTTTTATTTTTCCATCCCAGATCATTTATCCATTTCATAAAAAAGAGCAAAAATATTATTTTAAAAACACAAAAATCTATTATTATTATGCATTGCAGATCATGTTATGCTGACAATTTGCAGGTGCTCACCTGCGTACTGATGTCTCCTTTCTTTCCCCTGTGCGGTGCCTCATAAGCAGTGATCTCAGAAATTGAAAGTCTCCCAATCCTCTCAGCTAGTTCCCTCCATCGTATGCCAATCTCAACAGCTGTGGACAAAATGACTGTGTTCTGGATTAAAAGGGCTACGAGGCCCTGGGCATCCATTTTAAACAGCCCCTGTCATGAAGAAAATTATGTTATACAAAGATAACATGCAGAATGTTTTGTTGAAAACAAAATATTTATCCAAAAGTATTGAATGGTCACAAAGCTCAACACAAATTAATAAGCGATATCAAGTTGTATAAGTAGATACATACGGCAATGAGTTCATGTAGGAATTTTTTCGTGTTTTTATCTGCGTGGCAGTCCTCCTTCAGCTTCTCAAGCACACAGGCTACCTTCTCTGCTTCGGTCTCAGCATGTCTTCTGGAGAACATTTCTATTGGGAGGTTTGGGTAACCCAGAGCCTCAGCAAAAGTCCTCCAACATGCTATATGCTCTGTTACCAGGGTCTGAATGGCAGAGTACATGTATGTGAGGTGCTTGAATGGCAACGTCATATCCTTCAATAAGGCCTGTGTTGTGACTCGAACGCTCGAGAAGTCAATTACTTGATCTCTTGGAATTATCTTAATGTTCTTACAATGAACCAGGCCAATAGTTCCTCTGAGAGAGCCAACACACCAGTCCTTCACTTTTGACTGTCCGACCAATTTTACAGACTCTCTAGACATCAGACCAATTGTGTCCCCTTTGAAGTACTCTAGAAGATATTCCACCTTTTCATGTCTGATGACCGATTTCAGTGCTATGCCATACCACTGAATGTTCACTGCTGTGTCGTGAAACTTCCTGACCTCTGGAACAGATTCTTCTGGGATGGACAGAGAATGTGTAACGTCCCTGTGGCGATCCGGATGTTTCTGTCCGAGTTTGTCGGCTCTCAAAGGAGCAGTCACAGGGGAGGTGATGTGGAAGTCTGTCAAGTGGAGGCGATTCGAGTCGTTCACCTGGATGGAGAGTTTGAAAGGTCCCATATCTCCACCACCCACCCTGGACACTTCCAGGGGCAGGTGGATTACTCTACCCATTTTGAGCTGCTCCCTTTTTACCTCTTTGTTCCCGTCCTCAGGTTTTACTTTAAAGTTCGACTCCACTGTGCTAGTCGCAATGTGCAAGTCTTTCAAACCACATGGGTTAAACTGATGCCTTCCCCACAGCTGCAACACCACAGGGGGCAGGTTTCTGTTACCCTTGTGGATATCAGAGAAAGGAAGCCTGGGGGGAATGTTATCATGGCAAGAAATGACCTGCACGACCTTGAAAGACGGATGAACGTGCTTGGGGCCATAAACAGCGACGGTGATCTGATGGTCTAAGTAGTCCCATACTGAGGTTGCTGGTGCCTGGATGACCGTAGCCTCGGCAACTGCGATAACGTACATATGAGGCTTTAGCTGTTGAAGCTGCATTTGTAAAATGTTTTTATATATGTAACAGTCCTTGACCTTTTCATAAGGCCCTTCTCTTTTATGTGCAACTAGAGCTACAAATGTTGTCATAACTTGGCTTAAAGGGTCTTTCTTAACTTCGGCTGCCATTTTAATGTCAAGCGAGATGCCTCCCGTAGCATTTAGGTTACTGACACTGACTTCCAGGAGAGGGCTTACAGTTGCCATGTAGTTACTGTTGATTCCATTTGGTGGATCAAGACTAGCTTTGAGAGCAATTTCCTGGATGTCCCCTGGGGGAACATGTCCTTGGGGAACATGAGCACTAATATCAGAGTTTGGCAACCTCACCGAGCCTCCATTGTGATCAATCTTGCAGACTGATGTCTGTGTGTCTGCAGCTTGAGTCTGGGCCCAGCCTGGACTTTGCTTCATTAAGCCAAGATCTAAACACGACCTGGTCAGCTGTCTGTGGCTCAGCCAGGCCATTTTGTAAGCCTCCCTGTCATTTTTCAACCATTCAAAATCTGGCTTCAAGAATGGGCCTTGAACATTAGGACCCTTATTTCTCTTTGATTCCTTTTTCTCGATATTCTCAAGAATGTCCGAGGCGCTCCTCCACCGCCCAGATCGATTCAAGTTATTTTTCCTGATTTCCATAACATGGCCATAATTGTTCTCATCTGAGGATATGCTTTCAGAATCTTCAATAGTGTTACCAAACAAAGCTAAGGGATCCTCCTTCAGAACAGACACACCCCTGTCTGAAGGGGTTCTACAAACAATGTCATCAAGGAAAGGGTTCGACCTCGAGAGTTGGTTCCAGAAGGGATTTGTTTGTGCTGGGTGTAGGACCTCTGGTTGTAGGACAGATAACTCTGAATGTTTGCCCATCTGTTGAGACATGTAGCTCCCTGACAAAAAGAACAACATGAAAAGGAAAACTCTTAAATTTTTTAGTTTAGTAGACACTAATGTTTATCTAACACACACTATACAAGTATTTGCTTTACTGCAATGTTCAGTAAACTGAAAAAATGGCATATTCTTGATTATGTGGATTATAGATGGAGAAGGTTATTTTTGCAGTATATTCAGTATTACTAAAACCACACATGTAAAGCAAATATGTGATACCACTTTTACTAGAGCATTTTACTTTTTTTAAGCATTGTGGGGAAAAACCTTTTTTTATAAAGCAATTTTTCAATACCTCTGCAAAGCAGTTGTAAGCTAATTTCAACACTATAAAAAATTATAATGCAATTGCGAAAAAATACCATATACAAGATTGTATACTGTATACAAAATTACTCATCAGCGTGGTTACGTTACACTGTTAGATAGAAATCTCTCCTTACCACTGCAAAAAAAGGTCAGAATACATAGACTATCACATATTGAGGAAAGACAAAAACAATAAACACAAGCAGTCCAAGACAAAGTTCACTGAGAAACAAGTACAGGCAAAGTTTGACCAGAACAACATTATTTCAAATGTATCCACATAAATTCTTCTGCCTATTTACTAAAATGCATATATGCTCATTGTATGGTGCTTTACTATACAGCTAAAGGCAAGGCAGCATAAAAAAAAAGGTTTCAGACATGGCAAGACATTCTTCTAAGGTGTATCAAATTACAGATTTGTTTCAACCTTGAACAGAAAACTGAAAAGGTGTGGCAAAGAAATATCTTAAAAGAACAATAGAAATAGAGATGAGTGCCCCTTGTCCTTGATTTTAATCGAGTACAAATATATAAAATATCACCTTAGTTGTGTGTCTAATTTTGACCCCAACCACTTGAACATACACAGGCAATAAGAAAAAGCAGTATTTATCAAATGGACTCTCCTCCCCCCCCCCCCCCCCCCCCCCCCCCCCCATATTAACAATACATTAACATCTTCCCCCACAAACACTCTATGTATAATTACCATGTAAGGTGTTGTTATTGATGGTTATGTTGTCATCTAGGTCTATCAGAGTGCCTTCTGATCGACTTCGAGCTAGAGTCCCAGTGCGACGGACTGACTTTGCTTTAACACCTGCCATCTTTTACAGACAAGAGAGAACAAATACAGGTTAAAGAAAACACGTTTATCAGATGTTTATCAGAGTCTGAATGAGGTAAATTGTGAATGTGGAATAATAAAAAAAAAAATCATGATTTCTCATCATTCCCTGTTAGTAATATTCAGTTAGCAATTTTAAAACATCTACATATTATGGGTTTGGCCATTGTAGATGGTTACAGTCAACTTGTAAAAAGCTATTTTGAGGAAGGAACAGAACATGTTATTAATCAAAGACGAGTAGAACTCGACCTGCTGTTTTGAATCGCTAGTGTGTGCATTCACAGTCCATTCACAGCCTAATCTGTCACCGGTAGTCAGTTATTAAGTGCGTTTTACTATGCCACTGAACAAAAGCTGGTTGGGCTAGTCTGAATCTAAAAAACACGCACAGTTTCTTCTCGGGGCTATTGGTGGATGAAACAAGCACGCGTGCACACGCCCCAGCGCGGCCACGTCGATACACCTGTTTGTTTCTGAATGACTCCGTAGACGGAAGCGGAGAACATGCACTAAACAAATCCACTATTTCAATGTGTTACCGCAAGACAATGAAATAGTGACTGTGACAGTGCGGCAAACAAAAACTTTTTTTTACTGAACAATTATTTTCTTTTAGAAAATCTCTGTCTAAATCGCAACATACAAACTAACGCTCTTAAGCTGTAGCCACACGTGTACTATTCCATATACCAAGTTCATCTACGAAAAAAATTCCCAACCATGAGAAAATCATTTCAGTTTTTATAAAGTTTGACATAACACGTGGACATGGCTAGAGAACTTCGTTTCCAGAATGGCGACACTGGATTAATAGTAACTGATACGACTCACCTGAAATAAGTTTCTTCTTCCACGTTCACTATTCAGCTTTTTTTCTTAAATCAAGAGGGAGCGGCAGCAACAACACCTTGCACACTTGCGCTCCTGTCCTCATTTGCATAGTAAGCAAATGCATTGTGGGATTAGTAGTCCTGAAAAAGATAAACGACCGTAGTAGCACAGTACCGGTTTATATTCAGACTCAGTCATCCAGAATTCTCTTTATTATGAACGTAAAACGTGTCGCAACACCTGAAACTGAAGGTGGTTTCGGTATGGAACAAAAACATATTTATTTGTGGATCACAATATCGTGGCACTACTAAGTACGCAAACTTTGGTAGTCTGCAGTTTTATTTTCTAAGAAGTCGTTTTTTCGGATCAGTTGTTAGGCTACTAATAATTAAGATTATTATTTATCTCATTAAGCTTTTTTCTTTTTTCAGCAACAACATGATGCAAAATGATGCAAATATTAACCTATAAAATATTTTATCTTTGGTGGTTGCGGATGCTTAACAAAAAATGTATTTCTATTTTTTTGTTTTGAGACGTTAGTTAGTAGATTTCACAAAGGTGATCTTTTTTTTAATAGCATACCCAGAGGCGCAGCTGTTTAATTACTTCATACATTTTTTATTGTGAAATATTTAGCCAGAAAACGCTGGAACCGTTTAAACCCTTTGCATAGTTGCTGTGTACATTTTGACGGGCTGACTGAAAACTGTATAAAGACTGACCCCTACTGGACACCTGTAGGCATGACCCTGAATTATTTCCATGTAATTCCATAATGGTGAATTACAAACAATATAAAACAGTGGTCAGTCGTCTTCTTTAAGATCCGCTTTTCTGTTGTAAGTCTCATCCACCACTTCTAACCCTGCTGTCAGATACAGGCAGCTACTCTGGAGGACGGGAGGTTTGTGACCACGGACGTAAGTACCCAATAATTAGGGGTCCAAGCACCGAAGGTGCTGGAAACCCACTGTAATTGTTCCGATTTTTATTATTTGGTAGTTGTCATTGTCACTAAAGAATCACCCATGCAGGAGATATCATATTTCACTTCTGCAAACAGACGTGTGTTGTTCTTGCAAATTCTATCATAGCTTGTTCATATTATCATTCTTCCTAAATCTGACAGATTCCACATAACCTGTTACACACCTGTTGCCAGAAGGAGGTGTTTCTAGATGGTAAAGAACTTAGGATGCCTGCAATCTTGATGTGCCAACACCAGAGTCAACACACCAGAGTCAGTCCTGTTCCATTTAAGCCCAATAAACACATTTATCTTCTCGTGTAGCATCTAGATATTCACTACATTAGATGTTTGTAACTGCGTCGATGGTGTTCAGTTTATTTAAAATTTTACGTCCACTTGGATGCACTACCAGCTCTCACCACCAGGGGTCCATGACCCCTCAATACTCGCCGTTTCCAGTTCTATTGCACTCAATGTTGACAATTAGTATCATTATGTTGGACTATATATGTTTGACGAAGTCTTGTTGTGTGCATTTCTCTTTGTATGTGTATGGGTCTTTTTTTATTCTATATTTTGGTGCCTCTGACTTTACCATTTGCCAGGTTTGTGCCCCACTCTGGCACACACTTTTTATTAAAACATGCATAATACATCTTTCTGAGTTTGCCTCAAAGTCTAAAATTTGTTTATTTGATCTCAAATTAGCTTTTCATAGCTTTCATAACCTTTCTTTCAATTGTGATGCTTATGTTCTATATCTGATAATCAAGATCTGATGAATAAGATCTGATCATCAAGATTAGGCCAAAACCATGAGAGAGGTATGGACGTACAGAGGTTATACAGAGCAGGAAAGTCTTGTTTTAGAGGTGTGTATATCACCTGTTCAATTATCTCACCTAAAGTACATTAATACCAGATGTGGGAGGAAATATGAGTTTGATTAGGTTGTTCTGCTGAGAGTTACACTAAAATACAGTAGTAAAAAAGTAAATCCTGACATAAAACCATAATATATCTCTACCTGTTAGTACCTATCCGTACTATTACCTAGGATGAATTCTGTGATCAGATGCAAAGCACTTTGTAAGTCGCTCTGGAAAAGAGCATCTGCTAAATGCCGTAAATGTAAATGTAAATGTAGGACAGTGGTTGAACTTGAAAACAGATGCAAGCACAAGTAAATGTTGTCACAAAGTACTCCTTTAAACATATTCCTTATTTTAGTGTACAGGAAACTATAGGACTACAGT
Source organism: Brachyhypopomus gauderio (assembly GCF_052324685.1). Taxonomy (NCBI): domain Eukaryota; kingdom Metazoa; phylum Chordata; class Actinopteri; order Gymnotiformes; family Hypopomidae; genus Brachyhypopomus; species Brachyhypopomus gauderio. Next base: position 9,807,650 of record NC_135223.1, read on the forward strand.
TTACTGGAAATGATTTAGATGGTGGACCATTAAACATCCTCTCTAATGGCAAAGGTAGACTTCCTCCACTTCTTCTGTAGCTCTCAGAAATATAGAGGAAGCAGTCTGTAGGTTTACATGGCTGCATGTTGGCTTACACGAGGTTTTAAAAATAATCAAATTATGTTCAGCTTTATGTAATAACATGTCTATGTTTACCATAGTATGACCATATTCAGGTTTTCAGACAAGCAGAGGTTGACACAACACACACAATCCAACAGCTCTACGTTCTGGCGAGGAATTCATTGTTTTGTGTGTGTGTGTGTGTGTGTGTGTGTGTGTGTGTGTGTTTGTGTGTGTGTGTGTGTGTGTGTGTATGTGTGGGACGGTTGATGGTGATGGCATGCTGTAGGCGTGTCCTTGTGGGACCATGTATCAGGCTGTAAAGCTTGTCTTGGTGGAATGAAACACTTGTGAGTTATACCTTGACTGTGATAACAGCACATAGTAAGTCCTGCAAACTTCCTTCTTTTTGCTTAATTTTGCCTTCAAAACAAACACCGGTACGGTACTTTACCACACTTCACATCTGCAGGGTCACATTATTGCAGTGGCACTGCTGATATATTGACTGATTTTCAATACCAAAGATGGGTAACATAACTTTAATTTTTCCTTACAAACATATCTGTATAGCATACTTTTAGTGAACCAGTGGCAATTTGGTATGGACTGTACTGTTAATTAGAAAATGATATATATTTTTTCTTTAGATAATGATAATGCAAAGGACATGCTATTTCAGTATTTTCCTGATGTCTGTGATTTAATTCAAGAGTAATCCTTAACACAATATAAACTCTTCATTCTCAGTTCCCACTGCACTATAGCTGTACATTCAAATGACACTGTAAGGGTTTGTTTGCTGATGCTAATGTTTATGGGAGCATCACTGAGCATTTGGCATAGGCTGATATGTCATCATTTAATTGAGCATCAACAGTTACAAAAACTACACCAAGCCTGTACATTATTATTATATACATGTTTTGTGAATGTATCGCATTCTCTGCAAGGTCAGACTGGAGTTTCATAATGAAATAAATAAATGGCCTTTCTTAATTATTTTCTTAATGAAATAAATTACCTTTCTTATTCATTTCTGGGTTATGTATCACACTTGGCCCCTCTATCGTTTCCCTGTCTTGTGTCCTAGTTTCATTTTCTCTGATCCTGTTCCTGTCCCACTTTTGGTTTTTGCTATTTCATTACTTTCCCCTGTGTCCCCATGTTTAGCTCGTGTTAGCCTTGATGTCCCTGTGCATTATACCCAGTTATGCCCGGCCTTTTCTGGTTTCTAGGTATTGTATTGTTGTCCAAGTCCTGTGTGTACTAAACCTTTGTTCTAACATCCATTATTCTAGACTTTGTTGTGTTCTTTGTATCATGTCCTTGTTTCTGGTTTTCGTGTTTCACTTTCTGTTCCTGTTTCCCGGTACCATTGGTTCACTGACCCTGTACTGTTGTTATGACCCTGAATCTGCATTTGGGCAAAATAAATCACCCTCTTCTCAGCGTATGCGACTGCCTGTCATTCTCTCGTTACATTATGAGTGTAATCATCGTGTCCGATCACTTCATGCAGCTAGAAATGCTGACTTATCTCTGCTTCAAGGAGCCCATGAACGTGTGCCAGTATGACGGAGGAGCTGAATGCAGAAGAAACCCAACCTCCAGCTGATCTTCAAGGTGCGGCCTCTCTGCTTACAGTTTGCAAACACTATACATAATCATTATCATACAACATGCCATCAACATAAATCATTATCGTACGTCAGGTGTTGTACCAGTTTGTCTCATTTTAAATGAGTTTAAAGGGAAATAAAGTGTTGTGCGTGAGCGCAGTGTTCTGCAGAGCCTTCAGACTTTTTTTCTTCTCCTTAACAGAAGATGATAAATCAGAGAAGCCAGTGGGGGAAAGTTTTGAGTCCCAATCAAAGAACACAAAGTAAAACATCATCATTTCTTACTGTCCTTCAGCTACAGTAATACAGTGAATACATTCAAGGAACAGTTTTTAGTCTGTCACTATGTCATTTGGTTCATAAATATTTTTTTAATATTAAAGAAAGAAGTCGGCTGACCCAAAAGAGTCAGGGAAGTCCGTCAGCTTTTTACAGCTGGTAAGACAATATCTTTAGCTACTCTATATTTTAGGATAACAGCCAATATGGCTGCAGGTATCACTGCATTTCAAGAGATGTCACCTGCCTGCGTTGTGGTTACAGTTTCGCTATGCCACCTGTCCAGAGGTTTTCCTGATGTTGATTGGTCTTATGTGTGCTGCTCTCCACGGTACCCGCCCTGCCCATCACATGTGTCGTATTTGGCGAGTTGACCGACAGCTTTGTACAAAGTGGACAACCGTTCAACTACACAGGTGCTTATAAGGCTCAAGATATTTGAAGCAAAATGCTCATAACTACAATATGTTCAATTCTGGGAGCTGTTAATGAGCTTGATTCCTTCACCTTCGAGGGCCATTTCCACTCTAAAAATGCTTATATGTCAATACAAAGTTTAACTTTTTTGCTCCCACTTTGCAGAAAACTTCGCCATTAACTTCACAGTGGCCTCCATGGACTGTGGAACTATTCCTGGGTTTGACATTCAGGCTTTAATGACAACGTGAGGGGCCTTCGGTCATCCTTTCATTCTTGTCGTTCTGTCTCTTTTTTGGGGGTGTCAACTCATGATTTGTTTTTTGACTGACAAATCACTACTGCTAGTTATGCAAAGTGGTAAATATTTAGGACACAGATGTACTGGGAATAATTCAGACATTCTAGTTATGAAGAGTGGCAATAATGCAGATAATGATTAAATTTCACAGGTACGCATATTACTTTGCGGGGTTTGGAGCTGCAGTGTTGCTTCTCGGAACGGTTCAGGTGATGCTGTTCGTAGTGACAGCCACTAGACAGACCAAGCGCATCCGAGAAAAATACTTCCATGCCATCATCCACCAGCAGATGGCGTGGTTCGACACACATTCCATTGGAGAACTCAACACTCGATTGACAGAGTAGGTTTCCAACCTGAATGAGCTTATCATAGCCTTTCTGTACTAATATTTGTTAGTAATATGGTTGCTCTTTTTTGACTCCAACAGTGATATAAACACAATCAGTGATGGCTTAGGAGACAATATTTGCATATTCGTTGAGTTTATCAGCAGATTTCTCAGTGCTTTAATCATTGGATTCATCTATGGCTGGAAGCTAACACTGGTCATTTTGGCAGTCGGTCCACTGCTGGCAGCATCAGCTCTTGTGTGGTCTAAAGTATGTAATATTCACCTATATGAAAATTAATATGTTAGCATGCTTTCCATTAGAAACCTGTCTTGAATGTGGACAAACTGTAATTTGAATTTAAGTGATACATTTGCCTTTTGTGAGTGATGCAATATGAATAGTTTCATGAAGAGGATTACAAGACATTTCACAAGACATTTCTGTCTTACTGGGAATTACAGAATTACACAGTAAAGCTGCATATACAATCTTTGCATAATTTAGTTACCATATCAGAACCTTTCAGTTTCAGTGTTGTTGCTAACATTTTTTAAAGAGATTTCAATGTTATTTTGCTGAAATTTAAAAAGAAAATTAATATAACTTGCATGTTAACATATTAACATATTTTCTAATTAAATAATACTACTTCTTAAGTTATGCTGTATGCCTTAGGCTACATGACAATCGCTTTAGTAATGTAAGAGTGTTTTCACTTGTTTTCACTTAGGTCCTTGCAACCCTCACGAACAAGGAGCTATCAGCCTATGCTAAAGCTGGAGCAGTTGCTGAGGAGGTTCTTGTGGCCATCAGGACAGTCGTGACGTTCAACGGCCAACAGAAAGCTCTGCAAAAGTGAGAGAGTGCTTTATGTTCCCAGTTCATTCAAAGAATCTCCCTTTCTCTCAAAGAATCTCCTAGTAATTCCCTTGACTGGTATTTGCAACATTAAACTAATGTATTTATTTATGCATTTATGTATTAATGTTTTAATGTGTAAACAAAGATAACTTTCTGCATACTAGGTATCAGACCAGTTTGACTGACGCAAAGAACGCAGGGGTGAAGAAAGCTGTTATCACAAACGTGTCCCGGGGGGTCATGCAGTTCCTGGTATTTGGAACATTTGCTCTTGGGTTTTGGTATGGCACAAAACTCTCTTTGGAAGAACCTGAGAACTACTCCATTGGAAGAGTCATCACTGTGGGTTTGGAGTGCAGCGCACCCGATACCATTTACGTCTTAGGATTTTTAAATAATGTCATGGTATATGAAGATAAAACAGTATTTTGCAAAACGTTCAGACAGGTTTGTTTCTGTCCTAAGGTCTTCTGCCTGGTGATGCTTGGGTCGCTGTCTTTGGGTCAGGGGATTCCTAAGCTGGAAACTGTTGCTAAGGCTCGTGGTGCTGCATTCACAATTTACGAGACCATCGACACGGTAGGCTATGCAGTCCCCTTTCATTAACCACATTCAGCTTGATTCATTTTAGTCAAGAAGTCTTGCATTGGCGGAGATGCTATACTGTATAGGAAAGAAATGCCATTGCATTTCTGATGAGAATTTCTTTTAAAATTTTGTTTGTGTCTCGCAGCCCCGTCCCATTGACAGCAGTTCAGAGGAGGGATTCAAACCAGACAGTGTGAAAGGTGACATCGAATTCAAGAACATCCAGTTCAGCTACCCGTCCAGAAAGGAAGTGAAGGTAATCTAAAAGAAAAAACACTCCGATTAGTTAGTTAACTTAGATAGCCTAACTTATTTTTTGTGTTCTGCTGTAGATTCTGCAGGGGATGAGTCTGAAAGTGCCCCATGGGAAGACAGTTGCTCTGGTGGGAGCCAGTGGCTGTGGGAAGAGCACCACCATTCAGCTGCTGCAGCGGTTTTATGATCCTGACACAGGAGAGGTAAATATGATCATGTCTCCACTCCCTCAGAGTGGTGGTGTGAGGTTGAGTGGTGGGTTCTGAGTTCTGGTGGTGTGTGTAGGTGACCCTGGACGGGCGAGATGTTCGTTCTCTGAATGTGCGATGGCTGAGGGAGAATATGGGCATCGTGAGCCAGGAGCCTATACTGTTTGGCACCACGATCGCCGAGAACATCCGCTATGGCCGTGAGGACGCTACCGATGAGGACATCGAACGTGCTGTGAGAGAGGCCAATGCCTACGAATTCATCTCCAGACTTCCAGACGTAAGAGTCATGCACGTGTTCTACATGTTGTATACTGACATATAAAGCTTTGAAATCTGACACACACTGTCTTGAAAACACATTTTTGCGTATCACTTGAAATATTCAAAATGGCTGGGATGTTGTATGTAAATGCTGGAGTTGTGTTTTCTGAGGCAGAAGCTGAACACGATGGTGGGGGAGCGGGGGGCTCAGCTGAGTGGGGGACAGAAACAGAGGATCGCAATCGCTCGGGCTCTGGTCAAAAACCCCAAAATCCTCCTGCTGGATGAAGCCACCTCAGCCCTGGACACACAGAGTGAATCCATCGTTCAGGCTGCCTTAGATAAGGTAGCACTAGACCAGTGACTCCCACACACCCCCTGTCACACTCATAGTGCTTTTTCATATCAACCATTCACCTGCACTGTTCAATAAAGTTCTTGCTGGATGGATTATAACACATGACTGATTTTGAGTGTTGTTTCCAAGGCGAGATCAGGTCGCACCACCATAGTGATTGCTCACCGGCTGTCCACCATCCGCTCAGCCGACGTGATCGCAGGGTTTCGGGACGGCCAAGTAGTGGAGCAGGGCACTCACAGGGAGCTCATGAGCAAGAAGGGGATCTACTACTCACTCGTCATGCAGCAGGTACTCCAGCAGCCTGGAACAGCCCGACTACACACAGGAGTTAAAACTGTTAAAGGCTGTTACTTAGTTCATTGGAATCAACAGTATGATAACTCAAGTGTAACTTGGAAATTGTCAATGCTACACAGATGTCTGAAGTATGTGAGGATGAGGATGGCAATGGTAATGAAAAGGTCTCTGAAGAAGAAACGTGTGATGAGTTATCTGACTCTGGCAGTGCTGATGAGCTTCTGATGGGGAAGTCAGAAAACATCAGCTCGGAGAGAAACTCAGTAAGACACGATACGGTTCTTGGAAGGAGATCAAAAAGGAAGACAAAAGACAAAAAGAAGTCTGAGTCCCAAAAGCACAAAAAGGTACAATATTGGATGATAGCAACAAAATTGGCAATCATCAAAGGAACATATGGACCAGTAGATGAAATGTCAGCTTTGAAAACAAATATTTTTTTACATTTACATTAATTGTTATCTTTATATTAGAAGGAAGAAAAAGAACCAGGTGTCCCTTTCAGCAGGATCCTGGCTCTGAACAAGCCAGAGTGGCCCTACCTGGTGGTGGGCACCCTGGCCCACTTTGTGGGAGGAGCTGTCCAACCTTGTGTGGGCATCCTCTTTGCCAAAATCACTGGGGTGAGTAGTTGCCTTGCTCTGAGGTTTTCAGTTGTCAAGATTATATACTGTGAGGTTTTCACCTGTGGTCCTTTTATTACATTCAACCGCAGTTCCATTTTCTAGCACGTGTGATCTAGAATTCTAGAAAAATCTTGAAGGATGTTTCAACTACAGGTTAGGACTTGAAAATCATGGTTACAAATTAAGAAGTGGTGTTATATTAAACAAACATGTGTAGATGAAGTCTTCATGTAGGTGTTTGTGTGTAGGTGTTTGCTGAGACTGACCCTGATGTGTAGATGAAGTCTTCATGTAGGTTTTTGTGTGCAGGTGTTTGATGAGACCGACCCTGATGTGTAGATGGAGTCTTCATGTAGGTGTTTGTGTGTAGGTGTTTGATGAGACTGACCCTGATATGTAGATGGAGTCTTCATGTAAGTGTTTGTGTGTAGGTGTGTGCTGAGACTGACCCTGATGTGTAGATGGAGTCTTCATGTAGGTGTTTGTGTGTAGGTGTTTGCTGAGACTGACCCTGATGTGTGGATGGAGGCTTCATGTAGGTGTTTGTGTGTAGGTGTGTGCTGAGACTGACCCTGATGTGTAGATGGAGTCTTCATGTAGGTGTTTGTGTGTAGGTGTTTGCTGAGACTGACCCTGATATGTAGATGGAGTCTTCATGTAAGTGTTTGTGTGTAGGTGTTTGCTGAGACTGACCCTAATGTGTAGATGAAGTCTTCATGTAGGTGTTTGTGTGTAGGTGTTTGTTGAGACTGACCCTGATGTGTAGATGGAGTCTTCATGTAGGTGTTTGTGTGTAGGTGTTTGCTGACCCTGATATGTAGATGGAGTCTTCATGTAGGTGTTTGTGTGTAGGTGTTTGATGAGACTGACCCTGATGTGTAGATGGAGTCTTCATGTAGGTGTTTGTGTGTAGGTGTTTGCTGAGACTGACCCTGATGTGTAGATGGAGTCTTCATGTAGGTGTTTGTGTGTAGGTGTTTGCTGAGACTGACCCTGATGTGTAGATGGAGTCTTCATGTAGGTGTTTGTGTGTAGGTGTTTGCTGACCCTGATATGTAGATGGAGTCTTCATGTAGGTTTTTGTGTGTAGGTGTTTGCTGACCCTAATGTGTAGATGAAGTCTTCATGTAGGTGTTTGTGTGTAGGTGTTTGCTGAGACTGACCCTGATGTGTAGATGGAGTCTTCATGTAGGTTTTTGTGTGTAGGTGTTTGCTGACCCTAATGTGTAGATGAAGTCTTCATGTAGGTGTTTGTGTGTAGGTGTTTGCTGAGACTGACCCTGATGTACAGCGGGAAAAGACACTGATGTTCTGTCTTTTGTTCCTCCCTCTTGGAGCTGTAGCAGTTATCACACATTTCTTTCAGGTGTGACACACACACACACACACACACACACACACACACACACACACACACACACACACAATTTCTTGTGGTGTTTTTGTAAAAGGTCAGCTCTATCACATTTTGCTTGTTTATTGTGATGCACATATATACCATTTTGAAATACTCTTTTCCAGGGCTACATGTTTGGTAAATCAGGGGAAAATTTAACTATGAGACTGAGGACTCAGGTATTCAAAGCCATTGTGAGACAGGTATGGCAATACTTTCCAGCTATATTAGAAGTAAAATTAAAACATTTTCTAGAGTTAGACATTTGCCATACTTACATACTATAGACTACATGGCCTTTGTTGGTGACTGAAAGCTTATTTTAGGACATTGGCTGGTTTGATGACAGCAACAATGCTGTAGGAATCTTGACCACTAAATTAGCAACAGATGCATCACTTGTAAAAGGGGTGAGTAGAGAACTATGTGCCATCAGTGGTGGTAGTTAAGAGCTTAAATGGTGTTACTACTATTACTTGACATCAAATCATACACTTAAGTTATTTGAGGGTGTGCTCTGCCTCTTCTCCAACTTCCCCACTTCCATCTCAGGCAGCAGGATCTAGACTGGGGTTGGTCACCCACGTTATCTGCGCCCTGGCCATTGCTGTGATCGTTGCCTTAATCTACTGCTGGCAACTCACCCTGCTCATCCTCGCCTGTGTGCCCTTCCTCATTGGAGCCAATTACATCCAGATGAAAGTAATAGCAGGAAATGCTTCTCAGGACCAGAGTGCAATGGAGATGTCTGGCAAGGTAGAGGGGTTCCAATATTTTAGCTGGCTACTAACGGAATAAAAAGAAATGTGGATGGAATGTATGCAGTAACTTAAGTTACCTTTATATAGCTTATTTAAAGCTAATGTTAAATAGAAGCATACAAACAGGCTATTTTTCCGCAGATATCCACGGAAACTGTTGAGAACTTCAGGACAGTTGTTGCATTAGCCAAAGAAGACATCTTCTTGCGCAAGTTCACTGCCAGCCTCAATAAACCATATAAGTAAATATTAGTTTTAGAACTTTTATTCATCACTTCATTTCAAAGAATGTGAAATTGCATAATACATATTCAGTAAAGCATATTCAGGTTAATGGTCATTTTTAACAGATGACTATAACTTTTCAGGTCTGCCTTATGCAAAGCACCTGTTTATGGTGTCACCTTTGCCTTTTCTCAAGCAATATCTTACTTTGTCAACGCTTCAGTCTTCTACTTCGGATCCTGGCTGATTGCAAATTGCTACACTAAATTTGAAAATGTATTTCTGTAAGCAGTTAATATTCCTATATTATGTTTTCGTCATACTATTTTAGTATATATATTTTTTATACTTGGACATTATCCTAATGCCCATTTTCCCTGTCAGAGTGTTTTATGTGATCATCTTTGCCACAATGAGTGTTGGCCAGTCTTCATCTTTAGCCCCAGACTTTGCCAAAGCCAAAGCAGCGGCTGGAAGGATCTTGGACCTGCTGGCAAAAAAACCTGAGATTGACATCTACAGTGAGGCAGGAGACAAACCAGTGAGTAGTGGATCTGTTAGCTTTCATATGCGCCTTTTTTTTTTTCTTGGCAGAACATAAGATAAAATGTTCAGGTCTAATAAAATTTCCTATGTTTCTTATAGACACACTTTGTGGGAGACGTCGAGTTCCGTGATGTGCATTTCTCATACCCGACACGTCCGAACGTGAGGATTCTGCAGGGACTAAATGTATCGGTGGCTCAAGGACAGACGCTGGCACTGGTGGGGAGCAGTGGCTGTGGGAAGAGCACCTCCATCCAGTTACTGGAACGCTTCTACAACCCTCACAGTGGACAAGTGGTGAGTTGGGCACCCAGGAAACCTTTAACATCATAATGTGTATTTAGTCTAGCTGAAGGACATTATTCATCTTCACGCACCAAATTTACATATGTATGTGTAACTATTACATACATCAGGATTTGGAATAGATTCCATATAGGTAATGTATGTATGTGTAACCATTACATGTGTTAAGAACAATACATTTGTGGTTGGGTTCAGTAAAGGAATCCACCGCGGGAACTGTAGAGAAAGACGTGGACCCAAGTGTTGGCTCACACTAAATAAAATAATGACAAGGATCGCTGAACAGCGAGAAAGGCAGACAAACACTGAGGGAGAAGGTGGAGAGAAAAAAACTAACAGAAAATCTGCGGAATACATCACGGAAATTAAAATTGAGTGAAATGCATGCAAGAAAATACTAAATGTGAACACAAAAGACGCAGAGTACTCAATTTGTAGAAAGAAACGAAAGCCCATAAACAACAAAAGACACCAGGGGAAGTAACTGACCGGCTGGCAAATGCTGCAAAGAACAAAAAACCCTTCCCAAAACAAAAGCAGAACTGGATAGGAATATAATAGCAGGAGGAAAACTTGAGGGAGGCCAGGAAACAGCGCTGGAGGTAAGTACTCGAATAAGTAAAGGTTTTGAGAGAGAGAGAGAGAGAGAGAAAGAAAGAGAAAGAGAAAATGGTGACGGGACACCAATAAAGCAACTTGTGACCTACAAGGAGAAACTGGCTGACAAACGAACGGCATGGGGACCAAAACAATTCAGCAGTGAACTACCACAACTCTCTCAGCTGTGGAACAGCTGTGCCAGATCACTGCTGATTGCGGGAGAGCTGCCTAGAACTCACCAGACTCCTCCCTGTGGCGGCAGGAGGAACCGCACTGGAGCCAGCCTGACAGTATTGTTCATAGAGTTTCGCTGGTGTTAGCCGTATTGCTCACTGCGGTCTCTTGTTCAGCTTGCAGATGGGGCAGACACAAGCAGTCTGAACTTGGCCTGGCTACGTTCTCAGCTGGGCCTGGTCTCTCAGGAGCCCATCCTGTTTGACTGTAGCATCACTGAGAACATCCAGTATGGAGACAACAGTCGTGTGGTCAGCCAGCAAGAGGTTGAAGAGGCTGCAAGAAATGCCAATATCCATGACTTTATCATCAGCCTACCAGAGGTAAATTAACATTTTCTGATTGTATGAACATTTTATTAGGCACTTTAGAGCAGTGGCAGAGCTAGACTTTTTTTCAAGGGGTGGCCAAATGGTGACCAAGGCTTTATCAGAGGGGTCTATATACAAATGATGAATGAAAGGAAACACATATTTTCTCTTAAAATTACCATTTCCAGTGGGGTGGCACTAGGGGTGGCAAGGGCTCTGTTGAGGGTGACAATTGCCACCCCTGCCCCCCCTTTGGCTCCGCCACTGCTTTAGAGGGTGCATTAGCTCTAAAACAGTAGAAAAATCTAATGAATTTTGTTGAGGAGACTTTACCCTTCACCAGGATGTCGCATACAACATTCAACCACAGTGAGTGATAGCACGCAAAAAATAATCTTGTGTTTTTTTCTCAAGCATCATTAATGTTTCTAAAAATACAAAAATAAATGCTATTAATAGTGTTTCTGAGGAAGACAAGAATGAAAACAACAGCTTGGCTAATGTGTATGGGCTATACCTTTGGATAGGACACATGGATAAGGATGTGAATAGGTGTGAGGAAGTAACGTGCATAAGTGGGTAGGAAAAAGTAGTTTAATTAATTTAGCACATTTCTCATACTCAAGGCTGCTTTACAACATAAATACTGGGAAGTGGGGTGGGGTGGTGGGTCTAACTGATAGGTGGCAATTTGTATAGGCAGGGATAAATCTGACGCAGCTCTAGAAAATCTGGGTGTTCCTCAAGGCTCTGTTCTTGCCCCCTTGCTTTTTATCAATTACATCCTGCCACATAGTGATATCATCCGTTGTCACAATTTCAACTTTCATTGCTATGCTGATGACACTCAAATTTATGTGTGTGATGGGCAGGTGTGAGCAACTAAAAAGGAAGCGATCACGCCAAGTCTCAGGGAAAGAGGATGGTTTAATAGAAAGTGTGCAAACCAAAAACCCGTGCATGGTTCCAGATTAAGGAAATAATAACCAGCAGTCAACTGGTACAAAAACAAGACATATATAGACGAACAAACGACCCTCAGGTGAGACGGATCACGGGTCCCGCCCACCTGAGGGACGAACATCACGTGACCAAAAACAGGACCGCTGCCGCTGTAACCGGGGGCGACCGGTAGGGGGCCCCCCTCACAATGTGACAGACCCCCCCACCAAACACACAAAACACAACAAAGGGGCGGGAGGGTGGGGACAAGACAGGGACCCGTTCCCTGCCGTCCTGAGCTGAAACACAACACAAGCTCCTCGTCACAGGACGCAGACCAGGCAGGGACCCGTTCCCTGCAGTCCTGGAGCTGAAACATAAAAAGACATACAGGTTAGCTCGCCTCCTGGACCGACTGGGCCATCAACAAGACGATAACCACGCCCCGGTCGGTCACAGGGCCCTCGCGCCCTAACCGGCCTTAGGCCGCTTAAGCTCCACCGCTGTGTGCGGACCGGGAGCACATGGCCCAACAAACGTCATAGGTGTGGATGTGTGCAGGCCGCCACACTGGGGTGCGGCCACGGCTTCTACCGACCACCTCCCGGACCTACCTCCTCGCTCGAAGCTGACCCCTGCCCTTTCGCTAGGGGTCACCCCAGACTCCTGGGGAGTGAACCCCTCCCGGGGCCCCTCATCTCAAGGTGGACTCCTCCACCCAACCCAGGAGCGCCAGAGACCAGGGCCCTGGCAATCCGCATCAGGGACACGCTGGTCACCCCGAGCTTGAAGGGGAGGGTCTCCGCCTGGAGACCCCACTAGGTCCGGGAGTGCTGCAGTCCACCTCCAGGAGCAACCTGCAACACATCACACACACACGCACACAGACAACATACAACACATAACGTGCACTGCCCTGACCTTTGCACCCCCTTATACCCAGGGGGGAGGGTACCCCTTCTTGGCATGAGGAGACACCCTGTCCATACACCCCAGGCATCCTCAGCCTACAAAGGGGTACAGGGGCTCCTCCCTGCTCAGGGGTCCCTCCCAAAGGCCAGTTCTCCCTAAGGAGCAGCGCCTTCTGAGCCACATGCCGTGGCTCAGGAACCCCATAGCTCCCCCCCAAAAACATATTTAGGGGGGCCCCTCTGGGGAATAACAAAACAAAAAACACAAACATAACACTGACGCTCCCAAGATGCCCTCCGTGCCACATCCAGTGGCACGGGACCTCAAATGGACCCCTCCCCACACACAGTGAAGAGGGGCGCAAGAGAGGAATTACATAAAACAAAGCACGCTACACTCTAGGACAAAACGAACACGCAAAGACAGAGAACACTAACAAACGGACAGGACCCACCGATGCGCGCGCTCTGTGGAGCGCGACGTGCCTACTCCAGCTCTCTCTCTCTCACCGTTCTCCCAACGGGATCCACAGATCTTTGGAGAGAGAGAGAGCTATACGCGAGCGGCTTACGCGTCACGCCCACAGCGATGCGTCTCTCGGGCTTGCAGTCGCTCACCCCCGTCACCACGGGATATCGGGTGAGCGAGGCGAAAGGCGCCGAGAGACCCTCGCGTCTAACGCGGTCTAGCGTGCGGCACGCACCGGTGGACCCGACTACATACACACACGAACACCACCAGCAAAACACACACACCACGGCACACTCACACACTCGCTCACGTCCGCGTCGTTATTAAAACAAAACACTACAACGTACATACACACACACATATACAGACGATAACGGACAACGGACGTGCGCAATGTGAGGCACCGGTAGTTTCGCTGGGCGAGAGCAGAGTCTACTGGTCCCCAGCTCTAGTCACCGCCGTGTGATTTTACGGGTTTTACACAAACAACAGTTAAACACGGCGGGACGAGTGGAGACAGACTCAACACTCTCGGACAATACACGACAAACACACAGCACGTAGACAAACACTTACCACAAGACATGACCACGAACGAAGGTGAAAGCAAAGGAGACTGGCGGCTTCCGAAAGGTGGCTGGTTATTCTGTGACGGGCAGGTGTGAGCAACTAAAAAGGAAGCGATCACGCCAAGTCTCAGGGAAAGAGGATGGTTTAATAGAAAGTGTGCAAACCAAAAACCCGTGCATGGTTCCAGATTAAGGAAATAAAAACCAGCAGTCAAATGGTACAAAGACAAGACATATATAGACGAACAAACGACCCTCAGGTGAGACGGATCACGGGTCCCGCCCACCTGAGGGACGAACATCACGTGACCAAAAACAGGACCGCTGCCGCTGTAACCGGGGGCGACCGGTAGGGGGCCCCCCCCACAGCGTGACAATGTGAAAATTAAACCTTCAGATGAATTCCAACCTCTGACTGAATATTAGACTATTATTTTTTATTATCAATCAATCAATCAAATTTTATTTATATAGCGCTTTTTACAACAGTTGTTGTCACAAAGCAGCTTTACAAGTGCCAAGCAGCTTTACAAGTTATTAAGATATTAGATAGATAGTTGAATGGATTGATGGATGGATGGATGGATGGATCAGAGACCGTATATATAAGTGGACTGGATGACACGAGTAAAAAGTGAAGCCTCCGTGAGTCAGCTGCCCTCTAGTGGCTGGCTGCAGTACAACTTTTAACCCCGCCCATTCCCATGTAAGTGAACGGGCCAGACGAGAAACTTTGAATTTTTATTACACGTAAAATAAGTTTTTTGAGCAATTATATTTTGTCAATTCTATAACACCCCATTGCGTTAGTATCTCTCCCAGTGTTTTTCTCAACGATAAACAGATTTTATAGAAGTTATTAAGTGTTACTTAAAGGGGTGTGGCGATAAGGTGATTGACTGTTAATAGCTGCGTTGGTTGACATCTAATACCAGACGCTCAAATGTGAACGCACTCAACATCAAAGCTCTCGACAGCAAAAACTCTCGACAGCAGTATTAAAACATTTTACGTTTGTTTATTTTGTAAAACGTCAAAAGTTTCTATACTGGTGGGCGTATCCTAACGAATGTCGGGGCGGAGATACGGTCTCTGGCAGAGATACTGTCCTGCCTACCGGTTCTAATGCGCATGCTCTGGCTCCAATTTTCATCTACTGCGCAAGCGCATCCAAGATGGCGGTGTCCATGCGGCCATCTTGGTGGCTTCAAAAGTTCACAATGGGAGTCAACGGCGACGTACCGTCCATTATATAAACAGTCACTGGGATGGATGGATAGATGGATGGATACTTACTTACTTTCTTTTCTTTCTTTCTTTATCCCGGGGGAAATTTTATATTATAAAAATACATTTTAACAGCAGTGTTAGTAAGGAGTAATGGTTCCACCATGGCTATGGTAGGGTCCCCAAGGAGAGTGCCTAGGTAGGGTCCTTAAGTAGGGTGCCTATGTAGGATGCGTAGGCACAGGCTTGCAAGGCAGACTGCTGCAGAGGCATTTTTTTGGACATGTATGAGCAAATGGTGCACAATGAATCCAAATTAAGGCTTACAACCATGACTAATAAATTGGATGTTTGTACAGAAATACGACACACGTGTGGGGGATAAAGGCACTCAGTTGTCTGGAGGGCAGAAACAGAGGATAGCCATCGCTCGAGCTCTGGTGCGCAAGCCCAAAGTGCTGCTGCTCGATGAAGCCACTTCAGCCCTGGACACGGAGAGTGAGAAGGTCAGTGAGAGGCTCCTGGACCTCTTTTGCATTCAGTCTATTCATTATCATAAAAAATACCTAAACATGTCGATAACATATAGGATTCAGAACACAATGCTTAGGTTTTTTCCACTTGGCATTCAGTCTGTGATGGAGAGACAGCTGATAACCTCTGGTTTATTAAAATGTAATTGTTGGTTCCTCTTCCGTTTGCTGTGGTCCAGATTGTGCAGAAAGCTCTAGATGCTGCTCGACTGGGCCGCACCTGCATCGTCATTGCCCACCGTTTGACCACCATCCAGAATGCTGACATCATCGCGGTCATTCAGAACGGCCAGGTGGCTGAGCAGGGCACACACAGCCAGCTAATGGCCAACCATGGAGTGTACTATGGCCTCGTGAATGCTCAGGTCACACAATAATGGCCAACCAAGCTTCCATAAGCAAATCAACACTGTATTATGTTGTCTATTATTTTATAATTTATCACTTTATTACATTATTTTATTATGTTTGTTTCCTTTTTATCTTTAATTTCTTAACATTTATTCTGTAAAGCACTCTGTAAAGAGTTGCATGTATGTATGAAAGGTGCTATACAAATAAAGAATATTATTATTATTACATGCAGTTGTATACAAAACAATGCTATTATAGCCAGTACTATAAGCTATTGTTCTATACTTTCTTGTCTGACATGTTTTGATAATCATATTACTTTTTATGATTAATTGCTTTCATAATACTGTGCCAACAAAATGAAAATGCAATATATGTAATTTACTGCAAAACTGTATGTGTAATGCTTTGTGTATCCAGTGTATGTTTGCTTTCTTATTTAACCAACAAATATGACTGATCATTTAATTTATCACACACACTATTACTTGTAACTCAGATCAAAGAGACCTGTGAGTAAGGCATATCTCTGTTTAGAATTTAGATAACACTAGGATGACCACTGGGAGATCAATAAACTTGGTCAAATGACAATACTGTTACTTGTTTATTGGAGAGTTAAAATCCTGGTTATTCTGTAAACCTGTCTTAAATCCACACTCTCTCCATCTCTCTCTCCATCTCTCTCTCTCTCTCTCTCTGTCACACACACACACACACACACACACACACACACACACACACACACACAGCCCTTTGCTGGCACACACACCTTATGGAAGTACTATATATAAGATTCCCTATAGAAGCTTCTGTCCATTTAGATCATTCATCCCTAACAAAACAGCCAAGGATAGCATAAAACTATGTGTAGATAACAATACTAACAGCAGTTATAAAGGATACAGGTAAACACAAAAGCTTGTTAAGGAAAAGGCTGTTGGAAAAAAAAATGGACAATGGTGGGCACCATCTGCAAAAAACATGAGCTCCTTCCAAGACTTGTGACAGTCAAATGCAATTGAGATGTAAATAACATGTTGGATTGCAAGTTACCCAGCTAATGGATAACAACTACCTGCCTTGTTATTAATATAGAGCTAGAGGCTTTGTACTCCCAGGGCTCTATGCTTTCTCAATGAAACTTTCTAGGAAACCAATGTATTTTTCTAGGTTTAGAGTTAAGGAACCCCAGCACCGTAGAAACCTTTTCCCAAGCTACCTTATTATATGGAGGGAGCACAGAGGGGATCAGGAGAGAACACAGAGGGCATTAGCACATTAAAATGTTCTAACAAACAGCGATGTCCACTGGCCCCATATGTTTTGTCCTATATATGAGTTGTTTAGTCATATAATAAAGTTGTAAAGAAAAATCATAAATATTTTATTGAAGATCAGTATTAAATTTGTATCAGTGCAGTTTTGCTCATTCAAGTGCTCTTTGATGTTTGTTTGCTTAATTTGAATACAGCAAGAGACTTGGATGTCCAGACAGGTGGTGAGAGTTCACTCCACCGTCTGGGTGCTAGTACAGAATATTGTCTTGAAGCATGTCTTCCTGACTCAAAGGGGTTGGTGGTTTGAGTTGTACTGTCCTGGAGGCACGAAGTCTATGAGATACAGTGTGTGGAGGTGACACGTGCTTGCAAATAGGACGGAATGTTAACAAGCTTCAGCCTCTATAATCTGATATGGCCAACTACAGGATACCAGTGGCGGGATCGGCGGTCATGCGTGTGGACATGTGTTTGTGTGTGTGTGTGTGAATGTGAGTTATGCAGCTGAACTCTGGATCAGTTGTGAGGATGTAGTGCCATGTGCAGGGAGGACTATCGTGTGTCAGCTGCAGTAGTCGAGAAATGATAAGCTGGCAAGTGGCATTTCTAGAAAGAAGTGGCTTGATTATTTTGACATTACATAATAGAAGCCTGCGTGTCTGTAGATCAGGCTGATAACACCAGGAACCAATGACAGTTGGTTGTCGAGGACTACAGCCATATATCTTGCATTTTCAGATGCTGATAAGTCAGTTCTCACAGGAAGTGGACAGGTTGAAAATCAAATGCTGGCTTTGGTAATTACCATCTAAATGAGGTCTAAAAGTTAAACTTTCTCTAAATGTCATAATTTAGCAACTGATAATCTGTAAAAGATGGACACAACGTTTAAATGTACATTCAGTAAATAGACTCATCGATAGTCTGGTGTAATGAGCTACACTAATTATTTTGTATAAATTTGTACAAAATTTTGTACAAGTATTGCTCCAATTTTAGTTTTCTGTTTGAATAGTTTTTCTATCATTTCTCACTTGTTTCTCTAAAAGTTTAGCTATTGAATTCCAGAACATAATCTTCTTAAAATGATAATGAAGATTATGCAGTCAGCATGCGGCGCTCGGTGGATGCGCAATGATTACTCTGTGCTGGAATGCCCCGATGCTCAAGATGTTTTGCTGTACATATTTAACACTTCAGAATGTTGTAATGTTAAACTCCAGGTGAGGGTTTAGATGGAAGAGATACGAGCAGAACTGGAACAAAGGTAGCGCAGTCCCTGCCGCGTGGAGGCCCTGCCGCACGTGGGCGTCTTCAGTTTCATTCATTCAGATGAGGAAACCAATTATACGCTGTTAGTTAGTGAATCCAGGCTACAATGAATTCAAGCTACAGTGAATTTAAGCTAGAATGAATCTACATGCTTGGTGTGATGAATCTATGATAGCTAGTCTGGACTGTAGCCCTTTTCTTTATGCTCTACTGAAGACCTACACTACTAGTTGGCAAAGAGTGCAAAATGCTTCAGGAAGAATTTTGACTTGCACAAGAATAAGAGAGCATAATCAGACTGAGACTGCTGCACTGCCTGTCTGTGTCTTTCAGAATTCATTTTAAGATCCTTTCCAGTAGCTTCAAATGTCTTTACAGTCTTGTTTCTTTGTATCTCAGTGAATTGATTATTAGGTCCTCACATAAGTTCTCAAAAGAGCTCTCGGGTCCACCAGCAGTAATGTGCTGGTCATATCTGCTATTCAAGAGAGTCTTCCTGAGGTCCTTGGCTTCCCCTTATTAGAGACCTGAGGTACAGGCACATTTAAGAGGAGAGTTAAGGCCCATCTGATCAGA
Source organism: Brachyhypopomus gauderio (assembly GCF_052324685.1). Taxonomy (NCBI): domain Eukaryota; kingdom Metazoa; phylum Chordata; class Actinopteri; order Gymnotiformes; family Hypopomidae; genus Brachyhypopomus; species Brachyhypopomus gauderio. Next base: position 9,826,685 of record NC_135223.1, read on the forward strand.
CTGGCATTTAATAAGGAAGTAAGTTATGTTTGTGCTTTAATTATGTGTGATTTATATTTATTTATTTCACCTTTTGTTATTTGCTAAGCACTTTGAATCTTTCAACATTATTATTAATGAGAAGTTCTAATATGTCTGAGGAAAAAATGTGGTGAGAAAACTTTCTCTGCATACACTGCAGTTTTTCTGGTAGGAAGTTGAACCCGTTGACATCCTAAATATTCTTCATTCTCCAGGACTGCACACCTGTTTGCATTTTGTTGACTCAGTTTGTCTGAGTTGCATTTAAGACTCAAATCGAATCCACAAGGAACATTGTGAATCAGGTGAAACTCTTAAGTGCATCTTTAATAAGTTTAGTTTTCTGCTTTTTGGAAAGAGAAGAAGTTCAGGCTTATTTCTCACAACGTGATCAGAAGAGGGACTTACAACCTTATATTTAACCTCTGAACAGAAAATGCCATTCATTTTTCAGTATGAACACCACACAGGTTCACCAGAGTTCGCTAACAGGTTAGCAGAGTGCATGCCCACAACCTTTGTCACACTGTCATAGCTGACAGTCCAATTAATCATTGTAGCACGTCAAAACAGCACATGACTCTTCTGAATGGGAATATACTGTATACACTGATCATAAACATAGACCAATAGACCTGAATGCTTGTAATTATTAGAGTCCTATGAAAAGTCATGCAGACATGCTTCTGGAAACTTCAGAAGTGAAGGTGAAAATGTCTTTTTGCAAGTGTTTAAGAATATTGCCACAATAGCCACAACAATTGTACAATTTAACCATTGCTCTGTTGTGTAACTGCTTTGTATCTAACTTTGCTTTAAAACTATAGCACTTGAAATATCCATAGCCTACTGGAAATAATGTATTGTGATTAGTTTATATTTGCTGTGGAAAATTAGGAGCAGTAAAGGTGTTTACAGGTCATGGTTTGTAAGGCGTAGTCACATCATCAGTTTCCACTCGGAAATGAAGCCAAAGGTATTGTAAGAACAGGTTCAGTCGAGAGTTTATAAAAAGGATTTTATAAAATGCATTTCTGTGGCTTTCACTTTATTGTTTTGAATATTTGCATGATTTCATCCTCTCATTGTGTCCCCACTACACATAAGTAATGAAAGCCACTGTTGGTATGAGGTCTACATTTTATCAGTGTTTATGAAACATTGTTTAAGTGCTACAGCCTCCATGTATAATCAAGAGTTCAATAGTTCAATCAGAGGAGTCAGACAAAAGAAAACTAAAACAGCTCAGTATACAAGATCATTTAAAATTACATTTGTTACATTGGTTACATTAATTAAAAATGTAGCCCAAGCTAATTGCAGTACGACCACGGGGTGACTGATGAACCTGAGCTAGCAGGGACTAAGACCGCACAGTGAATAGCTATGTGGCTGCTATGTTGGTAGCAAAGTTCTCAAAGACTATATAACAGGACTAATTGAGTTCTCAAAGGAAGTGGACACAAGATGTTCAGAAACACTTGATGTCATGGTGTGGAACAGATGGACCCAACCTGCCCTGGTTCCTGTGCCTCCCTGTACACACATCCTCCTAGTATTATACCAAACATCTTGCATCATTCATTGTCATTCAGACTGAGTTAGCGTGCATACACCAAACTCCTCTACAGTAGTCAACGCCTAGGTATGCTGTTCACCAGGTAATATGGGAATGTAATAAGCTACATTATTTTTGGTTTGGCAAAATAGGGCCTCCTCGGGTATTATTCCTAGGTTAATGACGCTATACGTACTACTAACAGTAGGATCATAGCCATAGAGCACAGTCGTAATCCAGCAGCTCTGTATTCTGCTCAGTTGGAGGATTAAATGCTTAAGTCATTAAGCCCTTCTGTATCATACAGATCGCATAAATCTTATATAAACTTATAATGAATCTGTTTATCATAACGCCACTGGGACTCCTAATAATTAACCCCAAGGTTTTCATGTACAAAAGTCAAGAGGCATTTTTTTTTCCCACACATTTCTCACATATATATGTAACTGTGACACTTGACACACTGCTGGGGGTGTGTCCTTGTGATGCTTGCGAAATACAAGGTATAAAGCATCATCTCCAGGCGTCAGGAAATAACTGTGGACATTATTTTTCACATCTCAGTTCTCCGTGATAACTGCACGGGGTAAGTCATTAAATGGCCATTGGTTTTGTTCTGGTATTTTTGGAAACACTAGCCTTTAGTTGTTCTACAGCCTAAACCATAAGGTAATGTAGCTACCTTTTTCTGTCCAACACATTTCCTATGTAGCAGATGTTTATATTGGTAATTGCTTTGCATAGGTTACCAATATTCATTATTCATGAAAATACTAAGTGAGAAGAAATGCCATTAAAAAAATATATTTTAGTGTAATTAAATGTTAATGCATAGTTTTTTTGGAGATTCAAAAAAGTTGAGGACTTACAATAAGTACAAATAAGATGTGCTGAAGACAAATTATTGCACTTTCCCTAATACGTGCATCAATATATTTGTTTATCTGTTTAGTTCATTTGAGGGTATATCTGTTTATCTATTTAGTTTTGTTTATCTGTTTAGTTAGTTTGTGGGTTTATTTGTTTAGTTAATTTGTGGGTATATATGTTTATCTGTTTATTTTGTTTGTGGGTATATTTGTATTATATTATCCTTTATATCTTAGTTTGTTTGTTCATATGTTCATTTCCTATTGTGATGTAAAATTGTTGCTTTGTAAATATTACTGCCTGTTTATTAATGGGGTAATTATGTAGGCTCCTAATGTAAATGAATAATATTATCATTTGTGTATATAAGTCATTAGTTATTATGCCTAAGGTTTGAAGGAACCATTATCTTAGAATGGTCAGGCTATGGGTTTATATTGCAGTTTGAAAATGTCTTTCTAAATTGTACAAATATTTTTCCCTTTTTGTTGTTGTTGTTGCTGATCTCCCCATAAGGAGCCCATAGACACCAGTGTGCCAGTATGACGGAGGAGCTGAATTCAGAAGAAACCCAACCTCCAGCTGATCTTCAAGGTGTGGCCTCTCTGCTCCCAGTCTGCATACACCTTTCACAGTAATTACGACATGCCATGTTTGGTAGCTGCAGGCGCTCCACTAGTTTATCTGGTTTCAAAGGACACGCTAACTGTAAACAATGCAAAACTATTGGACTTCTCTTCAGTGTTCCTCGGAAACATCGGTCCTTTGGTTTGTGACCTTCTTGATGTACCTGTTTTCCCAGAGGTTCCTGTGGGACACATCAACTTGGCTTTCAGTGAGAATGAGAAACCTCAGGATGAGACAGCAGAGAACTTGCCCAAGGACAACTCCAAGTCCACGCCAAAGGACAAAAAGTAATTACAGGCTGGTACTGTACTTATTACACATGACCTGCATCACACAATTAGTCACTGAATCATGTGATTGTGTTGCTATTATTAAAGAAAGAAGAAGAAGAAGTCTGATAAGCCAAAGGAGAAGGGGAAGTCAGTCGGCTTCTTCCAGCTGGTAAGGCGATGTCTGAGACCCCTCTCCATATTCACAACCTGAATGGTTGCAGTGTGCCTGTACTTTAAGACATGTCACCTGGCTTCTGTTGTGGTTACAGTTTCGTTATGCCACCTGCTCAGAGGTTTTCCTGATGCTGATTGGTCTCCTGTGTTCTGCTATTCATGGCGCCGCCCTGCCGCTCATGTGTGTAGTGTTTGGACAGATGACAGACAGCTTTGTACTAAGCGGCCAAGCGGTCAACTTCACAGGTACATATAAGAACAAAATTAAGACCAAAATTAGCTGAACGGCAGGACTGTGTTTCACATAAACGTATACTGTCCTGTAAACACTTAAATAAGAAGTGTTAGACATACCTAAACACGCCAATTGTGTTCATTTTGGTTTTTGGAATCATGATTGCCATAGCATTTCAGAAAACTTTGAAAATACTTAATTGTTCACCCTTACAGCAAACTTCACCTATAACTTTACACTGAATTCCTCTGGCTGTAAAACTATCCCCGGAGTGGATATTGAAGGTCTAATGACGAAGTAAGAGGCTACCTGTTGTCTTCTGTCTTCATTTTCTTAATGTTACTGATGTTTACATTCACTTTGGCTCAATGTTTAATACTCATGCTAATATGTCTAATGTTTAATACTGCTTCTGCTAATGTGTCTAATGTTTAATAGCCTACTGCTCATGCTAATGTGTCTAATGTTTAATAATGCTTATGCTAATGTGTCTAATGTTTAATACTGCTAATGCTAATGTGTCTAATGTTTAATACTGCTTATGCTAATGTGTCTAATGTTTAATACTGCTCATGCTAATGTGTCTAATGTTTAATACTGCTCATGCTAATGCATCTCTTTAAATCACACAGGTATGCTTATTACTTTATTGGGATCGGGGCTGGAGTATTTCTCTTCGGAACATTTCAGGTCATGCTGTTCGTAATGACAGCTACTAGACAGACCAAGCGCATCCGAGAAAAATACTTCCATGCCATACTCCACCAGCAGATGGCGTGGTTCGACACACATCCCATTGGAGAACTCAGCACTCGGCTCTCAGAGTAGGTTATAATTACCAAATTCACCAGTCAAACATTGTTTTCATGTAAATTTTGTAATTCAGATTCTAAACACTTCTAAAATGACTGCATGCTGGGATTACTATTTACCTAATTCTATGGTGTCAGTAATATGACTTTTCTTGCTTTGCCCCCTACAGTGACATTAACACAGTCAACGATGGCTTGGGAGACAAAATCTGCATATTTGTACAGTTCTTCTGCAGATTTCTCACTGGTATTATAATTGGATTGGTCTTTGGCTGGAAGCTGGCACTGGTCATTTTGGCAGTCAGTCCATTGCTGGCAGGATCAGCTGCTGTGTGGTCTAAAGTATGTAAAAGTTCACCTCAAGGCAAATTCATTTGATCAAAGTCCTTGATAGCAATTTACCTCTTAGCATCAAAATTTCAAAACCTACTATTGGTAGAAGGGGTGTGAAAGTCACATGCACGCATGCACGCATGCAAGCACACGTACACGCACACACACACACACACACACACACACACACACACACACACACACACACACACACACACACACACACACACACACAGTCTCTCTGAATGTCCTTATAATACTACTACTACTACTACTACTACAAAATTCTGCAGCCAGAGTTCTAATGTCCACAAAGAAATCTGATCACATCACTCCTATCCTCCATCAGTTACACTGGCTTCCTATCTCAGAACGCATCCACTATAAAATCCTACTCCTAACATTCAAATCTCTGCATGGTCTTGCACCCTCCTATCTCTCCAACCTTCTCCACCTTCATATCTCATCACGTCAGCTCAGGTCCTCTAACCTAGGTTTGCTCTCCGTCCCACGACACAGACTCTCTACTATGGGTGGCAGATCATTCAGTGTTGCTGCCCCCACCCTCTGGAATTCGTTACCTCCCTCTATTCGCTCCTCTGACTCTCTCTCTACTTTCAAAACTCAACTCAAGACTTTCCTCTTTTCTCGATATTTCCGCTCTCTCTAAGCCCTGTATTTTTCCCCTTTCATGTGTGTACAGCGACCTTGGGTTTGTGAAAGGCGCTATATAAAATAAATATATTATTATTACTGGTAGTAATAATAATAATAATAATAATAATAATAATAATAATAAATATAATACTATACTATTTATAATATTAAGCGGAGAACTTAGTTGTACTTGTTATCTTATAAGCAAAGCATACATTAACATCATTTTGAATGCAACGCTGCTTCTCACAGATTCTTGCCAACCTCACCAACAAGGAGCTATCAGCCTATGCTAAAGCTGGAGCAGTTGCTGAGGAGGTTCTTGTGGCCATCAGGACAGTCGTGGCGTTCAATGGCCAACAGAAAGCTCTGCAAAAGTGAGGGTGTGCTTTTTACTTCACAGTTCTGATTTAGAGGAGTTATTCAGAGAATCTTGCTGGTTCTCTTACCAAAGATAAACTCTTTTTTAAGCTTTGGCAAACAGTGCCCAGACTGGTTTAATGTGTTTTTTTCTGGGTTTTAGGTATGAAAGCAATCTGGTGGATGCAAAGAACTTTGGGGTGAAAAAAGCTATAACCACAAACGTGTCCCTGGGGCTAACGCAGTTCTTCATATTTGGAACGTATGCTCTGGCGTTCTGGTATGGCACAAAGCTCTCCGTGGATGAACCCCAGAACTACAGCATTGGAAGCGTCATCACTGTGAGTATGAACTGTGCAACACCATTTTCTGCTTAAGCAACTGAGGGTCCATGACAGTCTTCACAAACAAAAACATTTGTGTCTTCAGGTCTTCTTTGCTGTGATGATTGGTGCATTCTCTTTGGGTCAGGCAGCTCCCAACCTGGAGAGTGTTGCTAAGGCTCGTGGTGCTGCATATTCCATCTATGATACCATTGACAGGGTACTGACTTTACTCGTACAGATTAGCTGTATTAAACATATGAAGTATTATTGTCCGGAAATATTGTGTCTGTGTTACTGCTGTGGAGGAACGAGATAACGTTGATTATTATAGGACAAAAAAAGCTGAGTCGGGTTCAAATTTGTTTGATTTTGTTTTTGTCTCTCAGCCCCGTCCTATTGACAGCAGTTCAGAGGAAGGATTTAAACCAGACAGTGTGAAAGGTGACATCGAATTCAAGAACATCCAGTTCAGCTACCCGTCCAGAAAGGAAGTGAAGGTAATGCATTAAGAGAAGCTCATGTATGATTCAGACTGCATAAAATCACAAATGAACCAGGAAAAGGAATGTGAAACACCCAGATTTTGTCATTTATGTTTACGTTTTTGTGTCCTGCTGTAGATTCTGCAGGGGATGAGTCTGAAAGTGCCCCATGGGAAGACAGTTGCTCTGGTGGGAGCCAGTGGCTGTGGGAAGAGCACCACCATTCAGCTGCTGCAGCGGTTTTATGATCCTGATGCAGGAGAGGTAAATATGATCATGTCTCCACTCCCTCAGAGTGGTGGTGTGAGGTTGAGCGGTGGGTTCTGAGTTCTGGTGGTGTGTGTAGGTGACCCTGGACGGGCGAGATGTTCGTTCTCTGAATGTGCGATGGCTGAGGGAGAATATGGGCATCGTGAGCCAGGAGCCTATACTGTTTGGCACCACGATCGCCGAGAACATCCGCTATGGCCGTGAGGACGCTACCGATGAGGACATCGAACGTGCTGTGAGAGAGGCCAATGCCTACGAATTCATCTCCAGACTTCCAGACGTAAGAGTCATGCACGTGTTCTACATGTTGTATACTGACATATAAATCTTTGAAATCTGACACACACTGTCTTGAAAACACATTTTTGCGTATCACTTGAAATATTCAAAATGGCTGGGATGTTGTATGTAAATGCTGGAGTTGTGTTTTCTGAGGCAGAAGCTGAACACGATGGTGGGGGAGCGGGGGGCTCAGCTGAGTGGGGGACAGAAACAGAGGATCGCTATCGCTCGGGCTCTGGTCAAAAACCCCAAAATCCTCCTGCTGGATGAAGCCACCTCAGCCCTGGACACACAGAGTGAATCCATCGTTCAGGCTGCCTTAGATAAGGTAGCACTAGACCAGTGACTCCCACACACCCCCTGTCACACTCATAGTGCTTTTTCATATCAACCATTCACCTGCACTGTTCAATAAAGTTCTTGCTGGATGGATTATAACACATGACTGATTTTGAGTGTTGTTTCCAAGGCGAGATCAGGTCGCACCACCATAGTGATTGCTCACCGGCTGTCCACCATCCGCTCAGCCGACGTGATCGCAGGGTTTCGGGACGGCCAAGTAGTGGAGCAGGGCACTCACAGGGAGCTCATGAGCAAGAAGGGGATCTACTACTCTCTCGTCATGCAGCAGGTACTCCAGCAGCCTGGAACAGCCCGACTACACACAGGAGTTAAAATAACAGGTTCTTTGATGTTTCACTGCAGTCTAGCAGAGGATCCAGGAGAGTGTTTTGGTCCTCACTCACGTCTGAAGCTTAACTGTGAATTTGTCACTGGTGCACAGACTGCAGGTGGTCAAGGACCTGATGAAGATGAGGATGATGATGAAAGTGATTCTGAAGGGGAAACATGTGAAGAATCTTCTGACTCTGATGTTGCTGATGACCTGGTGGAGGTGAAGATAGTAGATGGTGGTTTCGAAAGGAGCTCAATAAGACGCAGCATTGCTCTTCAAAGGAGATCATTAAAGAGAAAGTCAACAAAGAAAAAGAAGTCCAAAAAGAAGTCCAAAAAGGACAAAAAGGACAAAAAGGTACAAAATCTGATAATCGCAACACTTATGATTCATCAGGTGGTAAAAATTGCTACAATCATATCTCCTGATTTAAATATTTGCTGCTTTCATCCCATTTGTAACAATAATATGTATAAATAGAATGCATTTAAAAATCACCATCACCAACATTTAAAAATCACCATGCTCAATAAACCTTTTTCATTTTTCAATCTACATATATCTTTGTGCTCATCCCTCCATTAGAAAAAGGAAAAAGTTCCAGACGTCCCTTTCGGCACGGTCCTGGCTCTGAACAAGCCCGAGTGGCCCTATCTGGTGGTGGGCACACTGGCCAGCTTTGTGGGAGGAGCTGTCTACCCCTGTGTGGCCATCCTCTTTGCCAAAATCATTGGTGTGAGTAGTCGCCTTTCTTTGTGTTTGCCAGTTGTCAAATAAATCCTTTGACTGCACGTAGTGAGTCTAGATGTAAGATTCTTCTTCATCTGTACCTGTCTCTTCTAGCGCTTAAAGAAGCTAACTGGAGCGCTCCTATTAGCACACATAAACATTGAACGTTTTGTTAGACATCTTTGTTTGTATGTAGGTGTTTGCTGAGACTGACCCGGAAGTGAAGCGACAGAAGACACTGTTGTTTTCCCTCATGTTCCTCGTGGTTGGATTTGTAGCATTCATCACCATCTTCTTTCAGGTGCTCTGACTACACAAACTCTCTCATGTCTTCTTTGGTTTAAATTTTGTTTGTCTTCACCTATTTAAAATATCGATACTTCTTTTCCAGGGCTATATGTTTGGTAAATCTGGAGAAATTTTAACAATGAGGCTGAGGAGTCAGGCTTTCAAAGCCATTTTGAGACAGGTATGGCTGTACTTTTGAGACAGGCTCATTTATGGTATGGTAAGTTAAAAGAAGTTCTGTAAATACTGTAATACAGTTGACATCATGGTTGACTGAAGGATTTCTATTATTTTAGGACATTGGCTGGTTTGATGACACCAACAATGCTGTAGGAGTCTTGACCACTAAATTAGCAACAGATGCATCACTTACCAAAGGGGTGAGTAGAGTGATTTGATATCAGTATTGGTAATTGTAATACCGCAAAATACTTAAAGTTATACTTTAAATGTATACTGTAAATAATGCATTTAAAGTTCCTTTAGGATCTGAACTGTACTTTGACATGAAGTACATAGTTATTTTTCATTAGCCAGTTTCTGAATACAAACATATGTATCTTTTCTCTCATTTTGCCTTTAGGCAGCAGGATCTAGACTAGGGTTGGCCACCAACACGATTTGCGCCCTGCTCATTGCTGTGATTGTAGCCTTCATCTACTGCTGGCAACTCACCCTGCTCATCCTCGCCTGTGTGCCCTTCCTCACTGGAGCACATTACGTCCAGATGAAAGCCATGGGTGGCCACGCCTCCAAAGACCAGAGTGCTCTGGAGATGGCAGGCAAGGTAACTGGTGGTGTTGGTATTTCATTATGGAGCTCAATGAATAACAATACAGGTGTATTCCAAATGAAAGTGATAACTCAAGTTACTTGAGTAACAGTAGTACTTTAAATATCATCTAAACCAGGTATCACCAAATGGCGGACCGCGGTCCGGATTCGGACCCGAACGCCGTCCTGTCCGGACCCAATCACATTCCTGATTAACTGGATACGGACCCAAATGCCAAAAAAATTTTAACGGGAGACTATATTTTAAACCGGAGAATTTATTTTCAGACGAGTGTTACGATCACCACCCATTTGAGTGTTACGTTTGCATACCCCCCCCCCCCCCCCCCCCCCGCTCAACAACTTTCGTTCGACCACCCCCCCCCTCGCCACCGCGGTCCCGGTTCTAAGGTCTGAGCTATCTGCCAAAAATGGACCGCGGAAAGATTTAATTGATTACCCCTGATCTAAACTAAATAGCTTATTTATAAAACAATCTTAAATTAAACACAGCTGACTGGCATATCAACGCTCATCTTCCTCAGATATCCACAGAAACAGTTGAGAACATCAGGACTGTTGTTTCCTTAACAAGAGAAAAGGTCTTCTTCCGCGAGTTCACTGAAAGCCTCAGTAAACCATATCGGTAAATCTTAGTTTTCTGAATCATTTTAGTTTCTAAATGAACATTTATTTCATGCACTCACGTGTAGACTCAAGTCATACATAATTATCTCGAGCCATACATTTCTTTACCTTTTCAGGTCCGCCTTATGTAAAGCACCTATTTATGGACTCACCTTCGCCTTCTCTCAAGCAGTCCCCTACTTGGTCAATGCTGCTGTCTTCCGCTTTGGGGCCTGGCTGATTGCGCACTGCTACACTGAATATGAGAATGTTTTCCTGTAAGCAAACTCATGCAAAGTATAGCTTCCGAAGTATAGAGTTCACTTCACACTCTTAGAACAAGATGCTGATGCCCAGTTTTTCTGTCCCCGTGATGTCCAGCGTGTTTTCTGTGATCGTCTTCGCTGCCATGAGTGTTGGCCAGTCTTCATCTTTAGCCCCAGACTTTGCCAAAGCCAAAGCAGCAGCTGGAAGGATCTTGAACCTGCTGGCAAAAATACCCGAGATTGACATCTACAGTGAGGCAGGAGACAAACCAGTGAGTAGTGGATCTGTTAGCTTGGTCTCACCACAGGGAGACAAATCATACGAAATGCCATATTACATTATTGGAATATCATTGGGCCAAGCTGCAAAGCAGCAGTCATAAAGCATTGTAGGCATGTTAAAGAGTTTCTGGTCCTTTTGCAGACACACTTTGTGGGAGACGTCGAGTTCCGTGACGTGCATTTCTCATACCCGACACGTCCGAACGTGAGGATTCTGCAGGGACTAAATGTATCGGTGGCTCAAGGACAGACGCTGGCACTGGTGGGGAGCAGTGGCTGTGGGAAGAGCACCTCCATCCAGTTACTGGAACGCTTCTACAACCCTCACAGTGGACAAGTGGTGAGTTGGGCACCCAGGAAACCTTTAACATCATCACTGCGGCAATAGCCTAGGCTAAGGATGCTAGTCGGCTTACAAGGTTTGAAATATGTTTATGTATGTATATGTAACCATTAAATATGTTAAGAACAATGTATTGTTCAAAGGGTTTCGCTGGTGTTAGCTGTATTGCTCACTGCGGTCTCTTGTTCAGCTTGCAGATGGGGCAGACACAAGCAATCTGAACTTGGCCTGGCTACGTTCTCAGCTGGGCCTGGTCTCTCAGGAGCCCATCCTGTTCGACTGTAGCATCACTGAGAACATCCAGTATGGAGACAACAGTCGTGTGGTCAGCCAGCAAGAGGTTGAAGAGGCTGCAAGAAATGCCAATATCCATGACTTTATTCTCAACCTACCTGAGGTAAAACTTTGTTTCAGGAGGCATTTTCTGCATGTGTATACAAATTTCACTGGTTAATTTTAATATCTGCAAATGTTAGTCTTTGTGTGTCTGCCTTTGTGCAAATGTGTAAATATGAAAATGTTTCAGATGTAAAATTTAACATTTGGTATTGTATCTGTAAAACAAACATTATACAATGAAAGTAAACTTGCCACCACTGGCATGTATATACCATGTTTGTTCAGAAATACGACACACGTGTGGGGGATAAAGGCACTCAGTTGTCTGGAGGGCAGAAACAGAGGATAGCCATCGCTCGAGCTCTGGTGCGCAAGCCCAAAGTGCTGCTGCTGGATGAAGCCACTTCAGCCCTGGACACGGAGAGTGAGAAGGTCAGTGAGAGGCTCCTGGACCTCTTTAGCATTCTGTCTATTCATTATCATAAAAAATACCTAAACATGCCGATAACATATAGGATTCAGAACACAATGCTTAGGTTTTTTCTACTTGGTATTCAGTCTGTGATGGAGAGACAGCTGATAACCTCTGGTTTATTAAAATGTAATTGTTGGTTCCTCTTCTGTTTGCTGTGGTCCAGATTGTGCAGAAAGCTCTAGATGCTGCTCGACTGGGCCGCACCTGCATCGTCATTGCCCACCGTTTGACCACCATCCAGAATGCTGATATCATCGCGGTCATTCAGAACGGCCAGGTGGCTGAGCAGGGCACACACAGCCAGCTAATGGCCAACCATGGAGTGTACTATGGCCTCGTGAATGCTCAGGTCCCTCACTAACGGCCAAACAAGCTTCCATAAACAAGTCAACACTGTATTACATATGGTTGTATACAAAACAATGCTATTATAGCCAGTACTCTAAGCTAATGTTCTATACATTTTTTGTCTCATATAATTATTACATACTACTTTTAGATTATTTTAGAGTAATAGAATTTTATTTAGCTAGAACAGAATGACAAATGACGTCAAGCTATTTATTTTAGATCTACATGTTTACAATAAAGTAAACTCAAGAATTGCATTTTGTGACGCGCGGCGGAGCAGGGAAGGATGAGACACGAATCCTCCTTTTGACTGACGTCACTTAATTTTTAACAGAGATTGCGCAATATAGCGCACGAGGAACATATACTTGAACACAGAACGTGTAAACATTAGACAACGACGAGCACAGGACACTGCGCGAGCGCACATTAAATAGACAAACCACATTAGCCCCACGTGATTACGAGACAAGTCACAGGTGAGACAGATTATCACACGACATAACCATAACCACGTAGATCCACAGATGCAGACGATGCACGTGGACAACGTAAACACACGCCCAAAAGGGAGGGGCCGGGGTCCTTAACGTGACACATTTAATCTCACTATCAGTATTCACACCATAGGTTTGGTTTTAACCAATGTTATGGTTCATTTAATTTAGTAAACAAAAGAATGTTAAAATATCAGTGTAATCTCACATATAAACATTTTATACCAGTGATAGGTTATTAGATCACATTGTTGTGAATGGAACAGTGCTTTAGTTTCAAAGCAAGATAAAGTGAAGTGTTTGCATTTTACATGTACATATTGACATTTATATGTTTCACTATGTAAATATGCTGTGTCTATTTGTATCTAGCCATATATAAATGTTTGTCTGTTCTGTGCAAATGCATTATTTTGTATTGTTTTATTTTTTAAATAATAATCATTTGGTAAAACAATTTGTGACTTCTCACAAAAATTATTTGTAATATAAGTGTAATTGTACTATGCTCTTAGCTTATATATTATCTGCTTCGAATGTATTTGCTATCTGTGATGGTGTGTACACACTACTTCAAAGCAATAGAGTTCATCAGTAATACTGTGGTCACACAGCAAGGGTCAAAATCAGGTAGATGGGAAAAATGTGTCATTCAATTACAAGGTCAAAAAGAGTCCAGGTCAGGTTCATCTGTTCAGCCAGGCAGAGGTACAAAAGGGGTACGCCAAAAGAAACAGACCAAACAAGTCGAACCATGAAAACAAACTGCAATCAGAAAAACCAGTCAGTAAGCTTTCCAAAACTGTAGGCAATACTTTGCAAGGTGTATAGGGAGAGTTCAGGTATTTATCAAGGCCGTGTAATCAGAAACAGGTGGAAGCTAATACTCAGGGGAGGAGGAATGGGGCAGTCGAAGCATGGAATTCTGGGAGTTGCAGTCTCCTTGGTTGAGCTGCATGACACTATGATTGTGCTACTTTACTGCATCGTAGGACACTTGATCTTGAAAGATTCCTTTGAAGCATTCAAATATTATGACTACCTATTTATTAGTGTGTTGGTAGGCTGTATATTGTGAAGTGAAGGCGGAGGTGAAAACAAAAGAAGCACAAAACAGGAAATACCTTGAGCAGGTCAGGAGTGCATCTTTCTCTTGTGTTTGGCAACCTGCTGGAAGAGACGTCAGCTTACAAGCAGGCAGCAGTTAACCACACACAGGTAAAGCTCATGTGAATCAACCACTGGCTCTCAGGACGCCACGTCCCCCCGCTGCCCTCGGTGAAAGGAACTCAGCCACCACTGTGTGTCCCAGACCTGTGGAACGCCTCATTTCTGAAGGGCTGAAGTGCCAGATACCAACGGGTGAGCCACGCCTCGGCACCCTTCATGCGGTGGAGGCGTTGGAGCATGGGCGTGGGTGCAGCAGGGAGTGAAAGGGCATCCCATCAGGCAGTGCTGCAGGGTGAGACCTCCCCCACTCGATAGCGAGGCATTCCTTCTCAACAGTGCCAAACTGAGTCTCACGCACTGGCAGCTTTTGAGTAATATACAGCATCCAGGTGCCCCTTCCCCTCGACTATCTGGAACAACATGGCCCTCTGTCTGAAACGTCCACCCGCAAGACAAAGGGGAGGGAGAGGGCCGGTGAATGCCACAGCGGCCCCCACGGAGAACCACCTGCTTGAAAGCTTATTGGCAGTGATCTGTCCACTGGACCAGGTCTGCAACTCCCTTTTAATGAGATTAGTCACCATAACTCCACCCATCCAGGAGATACTCATGGTATCTCCTGGATGGGAGAGGCTATCTGGCACAGGCTGACAAGTGTCTTAATAATCGTTCCAAACACTGTCGACACAAGTGACAGCACGTGTAGTGCTAGCACAACCAAATAACATACAAAGCACACAGGGATGACTCACACAAAGACGAGCGACAAGCACAACATCGACACATTAAATACCTTAACATAAACAAGAACCAAGTGCAACACATAACTTTAATGAGATGAGTGACAGGTGAGACGGATAAATCACACCTAAAGGAAATATATGTCTAGACATAAACTGTCACGTAGGGCTACGCCCCCTCTCGTAGCTGTCACTCTGGGTTCCCTCATGTCTGTATTCCCTGCCTGTTCATCCCGCCCTGCTCGTTTGTCTCTGTGATTCCTCGTTTGTAGCCACGCCCCTGTATTATCATTCCCACCTGTTCCTTGTTTCAGACCTGTGTATATCTGCCCCTGAGTCTCCCTTGTCCTTCGTCTGGTATTTTGGATGTTTGTTCATGCGGTGTATTCGTGTACCTGATCCCGTGCTTTCGTGTTTCTGTGTTCCGCCCGTTTATTTCTTGTTCTCTGTGTCTCCCTACCTGGTTGTGTTTCCTCGTGTTCAATATGCCCGTTTATGCCTGTTTTTCGGACTGCCCTCCTGTTATGAACCCGGACTGGCTTAGCGACGACGAGTATGATATTCCCATGAATAAATCTCGCTCTTCTCAGCAATTGTGTCCGTCCTCTCGCTCCGCAGCGCGAGCTACGTTACATAAACGGAAGCAGACCACACCTGAGAGGAGGAGTCAGGGGTTGTACCATGACATGAACATACAGTCAACACAGTGAACATAAAAGTTATTACACACATGATACACTGCTTTATCCCTGCTTACTGACAGCTGGTTGGGCCTAATTGTAAGTATAAGTATTTAATTGTTTTTAAAAAATGGTTGTGTTCAAACGTTTAAATTCAATCCAATAGGCTTATTGAAAATATTGAATCTGAAAACTACACCTGCAAGTGAGTCCTGACAATATGAGGGTGAAACGGAAAATAACAGAAACAATCCCTTCGTAATTCAAAATGACTTCTATTTAATATCTGCTTTTGAATTGAATTGATTATATTCAATATATTGAATTTCTATCCATTTAATCCAGATTCTGCTTTTATTATGCTGGAACATGTACTTTACTGTACTACTGTAGCCTACTTTACTGGAACATGTATTTTACTGTACTACTGTAGCCTACTTTACTGGAACATGTACTTTACTGTACTACTGTAGCCTACTTTACTGGAACATGTATTTTACTGTACTACTGTAGTCTACTTTACTGGAACATGTACTTTACTGTACTACTGTAGTCTACTTTACTGGAACATGTACTTTACTGTACTACTGTAGCCTACTTTACTGGAACATGTATTTTACTGTACTACTGTAGTCTACTGGAACATGTACTTTACTGTATTACTGTAGCCTACTTTACTGGAACATGTACTTTACTGTACTCTACAAACACTTAATGAATGCAGTGTTTAACTTTTTGTTTATATAAGATTGATGGAATTGATATTATATTGGTCAAGATATGACATTTTCTTCACATAATATCAATAAAGTGTGTGCGTGTGTGCATTTATGTTTGAGTGTACTTAAATCTTCTGTTAAAATTCAATGTAAAATGAAAACACAGCAATAGCAGTTTCTAAATAAGCAGTAAAATCTTTCTTTAGCCCTACCATAAATACTCTTTATTGTGCCACAACCCTGGCGTCATATTACCTCTCTGGTCCTTTCAACAATTACAGGCTGGAAACTCAAAACTATAACAAAAGCAGCAATATCTGAGAATTCATCCCATTTGTCAGCAAATGCAAAGTTTTCTCCCCAGAGGATGTCTCATGAAGGTTACCTTAACCTGTCCTACACCCCAGAGGAGGCTATCAATGGGCCACCACAGGAAGAGTCCTTTCCCAATTGGTAGGGATGACTTGAATGTCTTATATCTGACTGATGCAAACATTAAAGTATGCAAATCATTTGGCAACATAAACTTTTTATGTGCTGTCTTGTAGCTGGGATGTATAACATATCTGTAGCCATGCAGAACAGGTGTTGGTCAATGCCACCTGAATAGATGAAATAACATACCACTGTAACATATTGACCAGGCAGAGAGGGATCCAACTGCGGAAGAATAACGCTTTTATTTAAATGAATCACTTGTACAGAAAATGGCAGGTGAATCACTAGCACTAAGATCAGTAGCGATAGCGTTTTCTTGGGGTGGTCGGGACGGTCCAGGGTCGTAACGGGAGAGCAGAAGTCAGGAGGTACAGAAGGACTAGGCAAGAGACGAGGTCTGGGGAGTAAGCAAGGGTCAGAACACAGGAGATCAAACAGGTAATGGAAACGCTTGGTATGCGGAATGAATCGGCAATACTTCGCGACTAGGAAGTGGAATGAGGGTGTATAGGTATGGTAAAAAGGGGACGTGGGAATGAGTGACAGGTGAGGCTGTTTCAGGGGAGATCAGGTGGCATGTACCGGGGGTGCCGGGGGTCTGGAAAGTTCGGGTGTGTCGCATCGAAATCCGCTATCATAGAAGGGCAGAGGACATCCCTTGCTGGAATCCAGGCCCGCTCCTCTGGGCAATATCCCTCCCACTCCACCAGGCATTGGAATCCTCCCCGCCGGCATCGAGACTCTAAAAGCTCCCGGACTATGTACGCCGGTCGTCTGTCAGAGGATCTGGAGGGCTAGTTGGCACAAGGAGAGTGGTGAATGGACTGTAGTGGACTGGCTTAAGGAGAGAGACGTGAAACATGGGATTAATACAATAGTGAGAAGGTAAAAGGAGCACGTAACTGCGTTGACTGTGGTAAGTATTTTAAATGGTTTGATATACTGTGGGCTAAGCTTCTTACTACGTTGTTTTAAGTGCAAGTTTTGGGTTGACAGCCATACCCTCTGTCCCAGATGATAAATCAGAGGAGGAAGACGACGGCGGTCTGCGTTTAGCCGGGTGTGACATAAATGGACATGTGCCATCTCCCAGGTGCGGGTACTGCGCTTTAGCCACTCGTCTAGGGCCGGGACGTCAGCTGGTGTCTTGTCCTGGGGTGAAACGCAGGTTGGTAACCATACACACATTGGAAGGGAGTGAGTTTAGTTGCAAAATGTACGATGGAGTTCCGGGAATATTCCGCCCACGGGAGGTATTTGTGCCAGTCATGTTGGGAGGTGCAATACTGACAGAGAAACCTCCCTAATTCTTCATTATAATGCTCCACTTCTCCATTGGACTTCTCCTACGCTTTGTCCCTGTGTCCGTGTCCATCGTCCAGAATATATTTGCCTCCGTGTTTGCCTCTGCCCTGGTCCCTGGCCCCACTCCTGTGTCTGCTCCCGGTCCTGTCCCGTCCAGTCCTGCTCCTGTGCCTCGCCCTGGCCCTGTTCGTTCTCCCTTTGGCCCTTGTCGTGTCGCGTCTACGCTCAGCTCCTGGCCTGCCTCCACATCTCCTGTCCCTGCCATGCCCCAGGTCCCATGTCCTGTTTTGCCCCGGTTCTGTTTCTCTGGTCTGTCCTGTGGTGTTCTGTCCAGTGTCCATTGTCCCTGTTGCTCACCGTGCCTCGTGGTCCCCTGTCCTGTCTGCCTTTTGCCTGTCCTGGAGTGGCACGCTTTGAGGGGGGGTTCTGTCACGTAGGGCTATGCCCCCCTCTCCTAGCTGTCGCTCTGGTTTCCCTGTTCCTCGTGTCTGTGTTGTTCCCTGCTCCTTGATCCCGCCTTGCTTGTCTGTCTCCATGGTGTCCCCTCATCTGCCACGCCCGTGTCGTCATTGTCTTCACCTGTATCTAGTCCAGTTCAGTGTATTTATAGTCCCTGTGTCTCCCATGACAGTGTCGGATATTTTGTTCAACCTGTTCCTTGTGATCGCTGCCATTTGTACATTCCTGTTCATTGTGATTGCTGCTGTTCGTGAGTTCGCTCTTTTGTGTTTTCCATCATCCGTGTGTTTTGATTGTCCTTTGTTAGTTAGCCTGCCTTGTTGTTTTCGGTCCTGTTAGTATGCCTGTGCAGCCCCGTTGACAGGGGGGGACAACCGGGTCCGTTGTCCCGGGCCCCAGGGCCAGGGGGGCCCATCAAAGAGCCCAGTAATTTATTTTTCTTTAAAGTCTATAATTTTAAATAATCTTGAAATCTTTCATTAATATAAAATTCTGTACTCAAAATAAGCTCAAATATATGTTTTTTTTTACCTATCTGCATATTTTCTGCATAAGTGCATACACCCCCGCCTCCCACTGAAAAATGGTTTGATCCAGCACTGACCGTAGCCGGCTGGTACCCGCCCAACAGCGGGAAATACAGTGGTGGATAGTTAAAGTAAATACAGAAATCTGGGGCACAGAAAACAAAGGAAAATCATTTACCTGATGAATTTAAATGTTGCATTGTGTTCCAGGTTTGAAAAGTGCTGGAATTTAGGCTAAAATACTTGAAAATGCTTGAAATCGTAACTAATTTGACAACAAATATCTGTCTGACTGAACAGTTCTCTTGTATTACGTTAACAAACACGAGCCTCTTGTAATTCCAGGACGAAACATGAGAGAACGTGAAGACGTTAAGATTGGGCGTTTTGAAAATAAACAACCATTAAATAATGTGATAAAAAGCGAATTATTTTGAATCATTTCGAGTATATGTATAAATATTTAACTTAATTAAGTTGAACGTGCTGGGAAATATTGAAATGGACCTTTAAAGTGACATACAAGTGCTTGAATTCCACTTTATAAAGGTGTATGAACCCTGCAAACATGACTTTGTTCATTGCGCTGAAGTGCGGCGCGCGCAAAGTTACAAAATACGTGAGCCACTCGCGCACGGGCGGTGCCATTGCGATTACGTAATGTTCACCGCGCGGACCCTCACGCCGCGACGCGTCAAGTATAAACCAGTAAGCTGTCAGATACAGCTTTGATGTGTGGCTATATTATATACTATATTGTCTGCTCCAGAGGAAATTCAAATTACGTAAGCACATGAAACTTTCTTGTCCCGGGCCCCAGCAAGACTGTCAACGGGCCTGTGCCTGTGTATATTTCACGTTTGGATCGCCTGCCCGGTATGACCCCTGCTTATGAATACGACTCTGCCTATGGAATTCCCATTAATAAATCTCGCTCACCTCAGCGTTTGTGTCTGCCTCCCTGCTCTGCGTCACACAGTTCGTTACAGTATCTAAGCAAACAAGGACACCAGGCATGATGTAGGGAATCATTCTCAACCTGGTGGTCCAGCAAGAGGTAACGCTGACATCATTGGATAATCAGAATTAGAAAACTTTGTCATTGCACATTGTCACAAGTACAAGACAATTAAATAAGTTCCTCTGGGGCCTATGAAGCATTGCAATCCCAGAGCGGCTGCTGCATCTAAAACGCGCCACCGTTCACGGTTGTAGAGTCATCCTCTGGCAGTCTGTGTAGGGGAAGGTTGCAGACTCCCCTTCAGGGAGTTTTGTTTGGGAGCCAAATGTAGATATGCAAGAATGTAGATTTAGCGAGAAGGCCATCCAGGTTTAAGCACGAGAAACTCCTCTGAAGTCAGCAGTCTCCCAACTGATCCAACTTCGCTTTTAGAGCCATGAGCCTCACCAAGATCGACTCCTTGTTTTTACTAAAAGTCAAAGTTTGCAATCCGAAAGCTCTACCCATCACATCAATCATGTTGGGCAATTTCTGTGGGTGTTCGATAACTGACCCCACTCTTGTAATTTTCCGATAAACCAGGGCAACGCTTAATCCAATCAGCAGTAACCCAGTGATCAAAGTTCTAAATAGATATACGTCCTAAATGTCTTCCAAGGAGAGATGTGCGAGCAGACCATGCCACTCTGTAGATATTACAGTTAAGTCTTGGACTATATTTCTACTAAGTAATTTTTTAACATGTCTTGATGGCCAGTCACAAGCAGGTTATTCTGGAAGTGGAAGAGCAGGTGACGGACAGTAGGGAGAAGCTGGCAGGTGGAGGCTGGGTGGAGGCTGGGTTCGCCCTGCTTGCACTGGCTCTTGGCGCCACAGGTTTCCTCTGCTTCACCTTCTACAAGATGATTTGCTCGTCAGCTGCCCAATGCTGGGGGAACATACGTGGTGGACGCACCACAGCGGGTGTAATAACGAGGTCTCCCCCTTTGTTCCTTATCCGTCTAACAGCCACACAGAAGTGCAGAGGAATCAAATGGTGAGTTCAGGTTGAGATTTCAGGCAGCTAACAGCATTCTTTTTTTCCCCCCCAATCAGAGATTACACACACACTGACACAGATATCTGAGAGTTCCAAGGCTGCAATTCATTTAACCCATCTGTGCAGTTAGAACACACACACACTAGTGATTACTAGGGGGCTGTGGATCACACGTGCCCAAAGCAGTGGGCAGCCCTAGCCCTAGCCCGGGGAGCAGTTGGGGTTAGGTTCCTTGCTCAGGGGTACCTCAGTCATGGCCTCAGGTCTGTGAATCGAACCCACGACCCTCCGGTCACAAGACCAGTTCCCTACCACCAGGCCATGACTGCCCAAAGTGCTAAAGTTAATGGATGGATTAAATGTTTCAACAGCATTTGAAGTGTTAAAATTTCAACAACCGTTAAAATCATTTAGCAGGATATAAACATTTAAAAAGCCTTTAACATCATTTAGCAGGTCATTGACATTCAAACAGCCTTTTAGCTGCCTTGTCAAGCCAACTTAAATTTTGTTTATAAACTTTGCCTCTCTAACCTATGTATTATTACGAACCCTAAAGGCCCAGCCTTTCAGCATCCATGACAGTGCGCAAGCGATCTCGAGCCTGCAGGTTAAACACTGTTCCGAGATACACCGCATTCATAAATTATGTGACATTTGGCTTGTGGGCCCAGTCTTACCTGTTAAAAGCGGAGGACAAATTTCGATTGCGGTGTAAAAATCACAATTGACAAAATATGGCACATTTACATTTACATTTACTTAAACCCAATAGTGAGTGTCATGGGGGCTGGAGCCAATCCCAGCACTATCAGGCAAAGGCAGGGTACACACTCACACCTACAGGCAATCTGGTGACCGTTAAACTTAACACACTTGTCTTTGGACTGTGGGTGGGAACTGGAGTACCCAGGGAAAACCCACACACAGGGAGAACATGCAAGCTCCACACAGAGCAGCCTGGTCCAGGAATTGAATGCAGACTACCTTGCTGTGAGTGACCACACCAACATACTGCCGAAATGTTTAATGTAAACTTAAAATAATGTTGAAATCAGCTAAAAATGAATAAGAGGCTGCTTGGATGTTTCATAGCTGATAACCTGCTGGGTGTACTTATTAACCACCATAAGCACTTTAATTGGGTATTTTATGTTCTGTATATTCTTTGTGTTTGCATTTACTTATTTTTTGTGTGCTCTTGGACAAATTAATTTCCCCATTGGGGATTAATAAAGTATCAATCAATCAATCAGTCAATCAATATGAAATGATAATGAAGGCTGTTTAAAGGATAACACTGTTAAATGAGGTTAGATACTGCTGAAATGTAAACCTAAACGTTGAAATACTGAAATAGGCTATTGTCAGCTAAATCAGAATAAAAGGCTGCTTGTCTGTTATGTTTGATAACCTGGTTAATTATGAGGTATGATGTTAAATGTTGTTGGGTAGTTGAGCACTGTAGTGTGAATTTAGGTTGAGGGGTCATTAGCATTGAGGGGTAATTGGCTGTAGGGCAGTTGACAACGAGGGGTAAAGTAGTTGATGGGGTAAATGTTGTTGAAGGCAAATAGGCTAATGGAGTAGTTGTTGAGTAGTAGTTTAGCTGTTTGGGGTAATTACTGCTGAGGAGTAATTGGCTGTTGGGTAGTAATTGAGGGGTTACTAACCTGTTGGGATAATTGTTTTTGATGGATAATAGGATTACTGTGTAGTTCCTGTTAAAAGCTTATTTAGATTGTGGGGTAGTTGTTGTTGAGGAGCTATTTTCTTGTGGGGGGTAATTCCAGTTGAGGGCTATTGGCTGTGGGGTAGTTAAAAGAGTGGCTGTTTAGTTATACAGGTAATACTGCTATAGGGATTGAAGGACAGAACCCGCGGACACCGTATGTCCGACATGTCCCAAAAGCACAAGCGCACTATTCCCATATGGGATCTGCGATCATGCCAAATTACAAGGTCAAAAATTGCGACCTGTGAAATGTTGAAATTTGGAATAGAATAATAAGATGACTAGGGAGAACAGAATGTTGGCTTTGACAAGCCAACATATTTATTGCATTTGAATTTTGAGCTCAAAGTAGCTTGTATGAGTGGAACTTGTAAATGCAAATTTAGGATTACATTGCCATTTTGCACAATACATTTTAATTTTAATTTAGAGCCTGATTCACTTACATATCTGTCACCATGCGGTCTTGACTAGCTTTACAGAAATACGGCTGTGACGTTCGGGCTGTCACGAAGGACGAGACACGGAATCCTCTGGACTGACGTCACTTCGTTTATTTTAACAGATATTGCGCAATAGCGCACGAACAACAAACAACTTTCATACACACAGCAACGTGTAAACCTAGACATTGACGAGCACAGGACACCGCGCGAGCACACATTAAATAGACAAACTACATTAACCCCACGTGATTCACGAGATGAGCCACAGGTGATATACGTTAGCACAGGACATAACCCCTACCACGGAAAAACACAGACGCAGATGATACACGTGGACCACGTAAACACACGCCCAAAGGGGAGGGGCCGGGGTCCTCAACGTGACAACGGCACAATTACTAAATTACTGTTTTCCCCACAGAAATCAAACAATCTCCAATTTCTGAATGGATTCATACCTTAATAGATGGAATAAAATACCACAGGCAATGTCAGCACTGTTTCCTCAGTTGGCTTTATCATGAATGAGGAAAATGTTACTCATTTGCGACCGGTTCAGAATTTACTTACTCTTCAAAAAGAAAGATTCAAAGCACTTGGGCTTTTCTAACTGGTAAGACAATATCTGCTTCTGCCTCAGGTCTCCCTGAGCCTTGGAGAACGAGACACCTGCAGTGCTGAGTATCTAAAGCTGTGGTTACGGTTTGGTTACGCCACCTGTCAGGAGGTCTTCCTGGGGCTAGCTGGCCTTCTGTGCTCTTCATGGCAGTGGCCTCCCCCACACATGTGTCGTGTTTGGACAGATGACTGACAGCTCTGTGCTAAGTGGACAGCAGATCAATTTCACAGGTTCATATAAGGCACACTTTAGCTCCTCATGTGGAAGGCAGCCCTGAAATAGAAAATGATCACGAGGAAATATTTTTAATTCTTTTCACGACCATGTTTACTCATAAGTAAAAAACAAAACAGTTTATTGTGATTTATTGCACTGCAGATGAAAACATAATAACAAAAAAAAACAGAAACTTCACAGTGCAGCCTTCAGGTGTCACGTCCAGCCCCTCCCTCCTCCCTGGTCCCGCCTAGCTCCTCGCTCCCATTCGTTCCTACCCCTGTCTGTCACGCCCTCGTCATTAGTACACACACCTGAGTCTTGTTTCACCGTCTTGTTTTCTGTGTATATAACCCCCCTAGTGTTTCACTCCCGCGTCGGTCATTGTATTTGTGTTTGCCATGTTTCCTGCACGCTCCGGTCTATACTTCTCTCTGCGCTCAGTAGCCTGTACCCTCCCTTCGTTTCTCCTGTGTGCTGGTCTGGTTTGTTCTGTCTTGTCTTCCCTGTTTTAGTTCTCATATCTCTTTGCTGGTTTTTGTAGTTGTTCCTTGGTAGTTGTGTTTCCCTTCACATCTTGTATATTTCTCCCTGTTATTCTGTTCCCCTTAGTAGTTAGGTTCTGTTGTAGCCTTTGTCTTTCGCTTCTAGTTTGTGTATGCATTCCCTGTGTGTTCTAGTCTTTTTGCCTTTTAGTCTTTCGGTTATTTCAGTCCTGTTTGTGTTATGGTTGTCAGGCTTTAGTATTGTTTGTTCATCCATTATTGTAGTAGTCCTTCCTGTAGTGTGTCTAAAGTTTATACTTCTTGCATTGTTTTAAGTAGCGTTTCTATTAGTGTGTTTGCTTGGTTGCCGTGCTGTCTAGCTTGTTTGGTCTAGTGTGTATTCTCCTGTCCTTAGTTGTTCTCTCTTGTTCCTTTTGGTCTTTGTTTAAATTAATAAATTACATAGATACTTGCGTTTGTGTCACACCTGCCCTCCTTTGATTCGTTACATCAGGTTGAGTGGCTCTTCCTGGATTTGAAAGTGAAAATGCAATAATATGGTAACGTCCTGTTATCTACTGTCATATCACTGCAGTTTCTTTGTTTCATTTTTAAGGAGTGTTTTGCCAACATTTATTCATCAACTTGTTCATTATTCACTGATGAGATTCAAAATAAGTCAATAGACTCTGAAGAGATGTTCAAGGACAACATTGTGCAGCTCAGATGACACTAGATTCATTACATTCAGACCTTCCAAATGGCTGAAGGGATTTTAAAAACTGTACTATTGTAATCATATTTGTATGGTTTTCTTAAGCATACAAAAAGTAATGAAAGTGGTGTAAGGGTTGTATTTCTGTGTTAACCCCTTGTGTTTGATGAACTCTTAAGCTGCTTTGAAAGGACATCACCTCGGCTTGCACTTTCAAAATCCCCATGTGTCTTGGCCTTTTGGTACATCACTAAGAACAATTACATCCTCTGCCATGGAAACCTACACCACAACACAGCCTATGTCACATTTCTGTCCTAAATCTGTATTACATTTCTTGTAAATCTGTTTAAATCTGAGCATGCTTTTCTGGTGAGCTTGAAAGCACATTTGTCGTTCAGAACCTTTTTTCATGCCAAAATTCATTTAAAAAAGGTCTGAAGACTGGACGCATTGCATTATAGTAATTATAAGGGTGGAGATGTTACTCTCAGTGTTGGAGGCCCCAGCCCTCCAGGTGTGTCCTGTCCTGCAATATTTGCAGGAGCTGGCCATACGGGTTTGGCCAACATGTATTCACAAGGAGCTACTGTGGCCGTCTGGCTTAAGTAGGCAAAGTAATCTGCTCCTTTTTCTTGAACAAAGATACAACAAAGTCGAACTTGTGCCTCTTGCTTTGTTGCCTGGGCACCACAGCATTGTTGCCCTACTAAATTTACTCAGAATTTGTTCTCAGCTGTCACGTATGGCCTCGCCCCCTCCCTTAGCTGTCACTCCGGGTTCCCTCATGTCTGTGCTCCTTGCCCGTTCGTCCCGCCCTGCTCGTTTGTCTCTGTGATTTCTCGTTTGTTGCCACGCCCCTGTATTATCATTCCCACCTGTTCCTTGTTTCAGACCTATGTATATCTGCCCCTGAGTCTCCCTTGTCCTTCGTCTGGTATTTTGGATGTTTGGTTGCTGTATTGCTGTGGTGTGTTCTTGGTTTTTGAGTCTTTGCCTGTTACTCATGTTTCTTGTTTTGTCATGCCTGTTTACGCATGTTTTTCTGACTGCCCTCCCGTTATGGACCCGGACTGGTTATCCGACAACGATTATGGTACTCCCTTGAATAAATCTCGCTCTTCTCAGCAATTGTGTCCGTCCTCTCGCTCCACAGCGCGAGCTGCGTTACATCAGCTCATTTGACCATATACACTCACTGGCCACGTCATTAGATAGACCTGTCCAACTGCTCAATAACGCAAATGTCAAATCACATGGCAGCAACTCAATGCATTTAGACATGTAGACATGGCCAACACGATCTGCTGCAGTTCAAACCGAGCATCAGAATGGGGAAGAAAGGTGATTTAAGTGACTTTGAACGTGGCATTGTTGTTGGTGCCAGACAGGCTGGTCTGAATAATTCAGAAACTGCTGATCTACTGGGGTTTTCATGCACAACCATCTCTAGGGTTTACAGAGAATGGTCTGAAAAAGAGGAAAATATCCAGTGAGCGGCAGTTCTGTGGGCGCAAATGTCTTGTTGATGACAGAGGTCGGAGGAGAATAGCCAGACTGGTTCGAGCTGATAGAACAGCAAGAGTAACTCAAATAACCACTCGTTACAACCGTACTACAACAGTAGTAGTAGTATCATCCTTACAATAATGGAACCATTTTTTTATCTAATGTGGATTACCTGGCATATTGAATTTATAACCCCTTCCACCCCTTATATATGTAGGAAGGTACAAAAGAGCTGAATCTGAACAACATGCTCTCCCTCTCGATGGATGGGCCCAGTGTTAATTGGAGGTTTGTTGAACTCTTACAAGAGTTCAACAAACAAGCAGTGTGGTGGAGCCCAACTACAAATAATTGGAAGCTGTGGCCTTCACACAATGCACAACTCATTCAAGAAGGGCTTCACGGTTTGGCAAGTTGAAAAAGTTCTGAAAGCCCTGCACTACCTGTTTCATTGTCAGTGTTGTATAAAGTATTCGAGACCCATACTTGAGTAAAAGTACAAGTACTCTATCAAAACATTGACTTGAGTAGAAGTTGAAGTATTCTTTAAAAACTTTACTTAAGTAGAAGTACAGAAGTATTCAGCATTTTTTGTACTTAAGTATTGTAAGTAGTTTAGTCTAAAATTTATTACTCAAGTACTGAAAGTAAAAAGTACAAGTATTGTGTTTTGAATTAAAGAAAGCCATCAATTTTGATTATCAATAGTTTTTATATATCACTTACAAATCAAAGATATCAAAGATCACAAATACAAGTGTTCTGTATGTACTTAAAAAACTGGGGTTAACACTTCGTACACAAAAAACAGATAAGCTATGTCCCGCTATGTCGTAGGTTTGACGCAGAAGTACAAATTTGCCTTAATTTAGCTGAGAAAACGAGGTGTATTTTGGACATAAAATCCGTCCGTCGGATTTTAAGGGTGAGCCTACTGACCTGCGTTTACCCTCATTAAATGCCCTTACCCTATAAAAACACTACACTATAAAAATGGACACATGATTAGTCAGCACGTCGCCTTTATTGCCAGCTAATATTAAGTGAATTCTGCAGCACGCAATGAACATAATTAGGTTAGTTGGCTAAGATATCTAACCTAACTAGTGCTTACTGCGCTCTTCTGCTGTTACCAAACACGGTACCATCTCTTTTAATGAGATAAAAAGCGAATTATTTGGAATAATTTCGAATATGTATTTGTATAAATATGTAAATTAAGCTGAAGCTGAAGGCACAAAAATCGAGTGGTGCACGACATCACGACATGCCGCCGCGATTGCGTCATTTTTGCCGCGCGGACCCTTGTGGCAGTCACGATGTGTCAAGTGAACCTAGATTACGAAGCTCAAGTGTTCAGTGAAGGCAGCAGCAGAGTAAACGAGACGCGACCGGAGCATGCGCAGTTTTCTCATAAGACAGCCTGATCGCTTGACACGGTGACAGCGCCAGCTAACATGTTTATAATTGTAATGAGTAACTATACAGCACGTAAAAAATGTATCGGAGTAAAAGTATTAAACTGATGGAAAATATGTAGTGAAGTAAAAGTGGAAGTAGGAGAAAAAAATAATACTCCAGTAAAGTACAGATACAGCATTTTAGTACTTAAGTACAGTAGCGAAGTAGTTCTACTTCGTTACTATACAACTCTGTTCATTGTGCACCAGCAAGGAGGGAAGACTTTGTGCTAGTGACCAAGTGTGATAGATTTCCTCTGCCATTTTGTGGACATCGCTGGCTGGAAAACCTTCCAGCAGTTGAGAGAGCGATTGAAATTTGGCCATATATTGTCTCCTATGCAGTGTTGTATTAAGTATTAGAGACCCATACTTGAGTAAAAGTACAAGTACTCTATCAAAAAATTGACTTGAGTAGAAGTTGAAGTATTCTTTAAAAACTTTACTTAAGTAGAAGTACAGAAGTATTCAGCATTTTTTGTACTTAAGTATTGCAAGTAGTTTATTCTAAAATTTATTTCTCAAGTACTGAAAGTAAAAAGTACAAGTATTGTGTTTTGAGTTAATTAAAGAAAGCCGTCAAAGTTTGATTATTAGTTGTTTTTAAATATCACTTAAAAATCAAAGATGTCAAAGACCACACATACAAGTGTTCTGTATGTACAAACAAGTAGCAACTTAAAAAACTGGGCTTAACACTTCGTACACAAAAAACAGATAACCTATGTCCCGCTATGTTGTAGATTTCACGCAGAAGTACAAGTTCGCCTTAATTTAGCTGAGAAAACGAGGTGTATTTTGGACGTAAAATCCATCCGTCGGATTCTAAGGGTGAGCCTACTGCCCTGCGTTTACCCTCAATAAATGCCCTTACCCTATAAAACCACTATAGGCTACTATAAAAATGGGCACATGATTAGTCAGCTAAAAACACAACTCAGTGTGACATCGCTTTTGTGATTGCCAGCTAATGTTAAGTGAATACTGCAGCACGTCATGAACATAATTAGGTTAGTTTGCTAAGATATCCACTGACAGCTAAAGCTGGTGTGTCTTCTGTGCGTTATATTTATAACTTACATTGATGTGTTTCTTCAAGTTCGAAGGTGAATATTTGAAGGCCAAAATTTCACCCTCTTTAGGGAGGCAGAGATGGCACTTCATCCTATAGGAATTTACTTTCACTCCAACCAATGCAAACACTGTCTCTAGGTAGGGCCAGGGTGCTCTCCTTCCTCACCCTCACCGCCACGATCACTCGATGTTGAAGGTGTGGAAGGTACTAATATATGTACATTAAAACACCAACAAGCTTATTATGCGGCACTTATGCTGCTCTTCTGCTGTTACCAAACACGGTACCTTCTCTTTTAATGAGATAAAAAGCAAATTATTTGGAATAATTTCAAGTATATGTGTATTTGTATAAATATGTAAACTAAGCTGAAGGTGCTGGAAAATACTTTAAATGGACCTTCAAAGTGCTGTACAAGTGCATGAATTCCACCTTGTAACTTCGCACGCACAAAAATCGAGAGGTGCACGACCTCGCGACGCGACCCCGCGCGTGGCCAACGCACATGGGCGGAGCCACCGCGATTGCGTCATTTTTGCCGCGCGGACCCTTGCGGCTGTCACTACGCGTCAAGTGAACCTAGATTACGAAGCTCATGTGTTCAGTGAAGGCAGCAGCAGAGTAAATGAGACGCGACCGGAGCATGCACAGTTTTCTCATAAGACAGCCTGATCGCTTGACCCGGTGACAGCGCCAGCTAACATGTTTATAATTATAACGAGTAACTTTACAGCTCGTAACAAATGTATCGGAGTAAAAGTATTAAACTGATGGAAAATATGTAGTGAAGTAAAAGTGGAAGTAGGAGAAAAAAATAATACTCCAGTAAAGTACAGATACAGCATTTTAGTACTTAAGTACAGTAGTGAAGTAGTTCTACTTCGTTACTATACAACTCTGCTCCTATGTGGATACGGTCAAAGCCAAGAAGCTCCCCAATCCAAGGTCATCATCATATGACACCATCGCAGAAGCACGCATGGATCCCATTATCCTGGCAAAGTTGCACTTCTTCATGAGTATCTCAAGAAGCTGAAGGCACAAAAATCGAGTGGTGCACGACATCACGACATGCCGCCGCGATTGCGTCATTTTTGCCGCGCGGACCCTTGTGGCAGTCACGATGTGTCAAGTGAACCTAGATTACGAAGCTCAAGTGTTCAGTGAAGGCAGCAGCAGAGTAAACGAGACGCGACCGGAGCATGCGCAGTTTTCTCATAAGACAGCCTGATCGCTTGACACGGTGACAGCGCCAGCTAACATGTTTATAATTGTAATGAGTAACTATACAGCACGTAAAAAATGTATCGGAGTAAAAGTATTAAACTGATGGAAAATATGTAGTGAAGTAAAAGTGGAAGTAGGAGAAAAAAATAATACTCCAGTAAAGTACAGATACAGCATTTTAGTACTTAAGTACAGTAGCGAAGTAGTTCTACTTCGTTACTATACAACTCTGTTCATTGTGCACCAGCAAGGAGGGAAGACTTTGTGCTAGTGACCAAGTGTGATAGATTTCCTCTGCCATTTTGTGGACATCGCTGGCTGGAAAACCTTCCAGCAGTTGAGAGAGCGATTGAAATTTGGCCATATATTGTCTCCTATGCAGTGTTGTATTAAGTATTAGAGACCCATACTTGAGTAAAAGTACAAGTACTCTATCAAAAAATTGACCTGAGTAGAAGTTGAAGTGTTCTTTAAAAACTTTACTTAAGTAGAAGTACAGAAGTATTCAGCATTTTTTGTACTTAAGTATTCTTCATGAGTATCTCAAGAACATTTCAGCCATTTCTCGCCAAGTACCAGACAGATGCCCCGATGATTCCCTTCTTAGGCAGAGATTTGGAGGATCTAATCAGGGTAGGCCTAATGACAGCTGAAAATGTATTAAAGGTTTAGTCATTTAAGCATCGTTACTTACAGAGTATATGAAAGAAAACAAAACAATGAATTTTCAGCATATTGATGTTTGTAGAATATATTATAAATACAGTAATACTTATTCAGATTTTGATTATAATAATTAGTATGCCTGTGCTATTCTGTTTTCAGAGCCTTCTCAGGCAGTTTATAAAGTGAGATGTCCAGTTCGATGTTTCCACAGTAAATTTGGTCAAGCTTGATGTGACAGACCAAAAGTTTTGGGTCAGTCCAAAGCAAGTAGACATTGGCTTGGGAGCGACAGCTGCCCTCAAGGTACCATTTATTATCTTGGATGACTTCAACAATGTGCTACATCAGCTACAAGTCATTTGACTACTAAAGTATTTATTCTAAAACAACCAAGAGATTAGATTAAGATTAGACATCAAGCAGTTGACTTATTCACAGGATTTGTAAAATGTTGTGTAGTGTAAGTTACACATAGGGAGGGTTTATTTGATGTTTCAGGTGACATATGACTTTTGTGCATTTGTCAGGGCGTGTCAGGCAGTCAGGGTGGAAGTGAGCGTGATGTGTTACAGTTCATGCGAGACAGCCAGAGTGCTCTGCCAAAAATTTGTCAGAACATTCTATTGAAGTGCCCACTGAAGTACCCCACTGTCCGAAATATGCTGTGCCTGGACCCCCAAAAGATGCACACTGAACCATACATGTGCTTGAAAAAAATGAAGGCCCTCATCATGAAATTTGTGCAGGACAAGAAATTGTCAGGAGGAGTCACAGCGGGTAACATCTGTAGTTATATTAGAAATAAGAACAGTTACCTATGGTTTAGCAAAGGGAGTCTTTAGGCACCTTCTTTAAACCAGTGGTTTTAAAAGTGAACTCCAGGGGAATAATTTATTCTCACTATAATTCCAACAATAAATCACAGTGACAGAAGGTATGACGATTTTGGTCATAGGATTCATACACTTTTTTGTAATAAGACCTCTAAAAGCAAAACTCTTAAAAGATGGGGATTTGTGGTCTAATTTGTGCCAGGGGTCCTTGACATGAGAAAGCTTGAGAACCACTGCTCTAAATGTTATTGCATCTCACCCTTCAGTGTCGTTGAATAAGACAATATCTTATTTCAGTAAATATCCATATCTTCGATGTCAAGTTATACTTGCCTATTACTTGCATCTTTTTAGTATTTTATTTGATTGGAAATATAGCCTAGTAGGAGTTGTAACACATGTCTGTAGGCCTAAAAAATGTTCTTAGACTTAGTTCAAATATAGTTGGAAATCTGAGATTCATTTTCCAGAGTATATTGAATATAATTTTCCACAAAATATTATTTTAACTGGAAAATATACAAATGTTTGTCTTTATGTAAATGCAGGTGATAAGATTGCACAACAATTTCAGAAGTTCCTATTCAATGAGGCCAGAGGAGAGGAATTCATGGTCTTCAGTGCATTGGATGGGACATTGAGAGTTGACAGCTTCCTGCATAAGGCCATGAATGGATATGCAGAACTTTGGAGCGTTGTGGAAAAGCTACTGCTTCTGTCCCATGGACAAGACACTGTGGAGCGTGGATTCTCCATAAACAAGGAGGTAGAGATGTGCAATATGAACGAGGACACTATTGTCTCACAGAGACTGATCTGCGACTATGTGAGGATGTGTGGTGGAGTGGTCAAAGTGCCACTAACTAAAGAGCTGCTAAATGAATGTGCAACTTCACGCAACCGGTATAGGATCTTCCTGGAAGATGAGAGGAAGAAAAGGGAAAAGGCAAAACAGACGAACAAGAGAAAGGGGGCTGAAAATGAGCTTGAAGAGCTACGCAAGAAAAGAAGAACAATCTTAACTGTGTGCGACACTCTAGAGAAGGAGGCAGATAGCCTTGCAGAGAAGGCTGAGAATACAGCTGGGACCAAGATGGCAGAGCTCATCACTAAATCCAATACCATGAGAAAAAAGATGCAAGGACAAGAGAGGGGAGATGATGGACCTAGACCATGACATTGAGAAGAGGGTGGCAGAGCTACGCTACACGTCTTTTTTTTTTACCTCTCTGTTCATTGGTTTCTCTCTGATCCATGTGATAACATTTTGTGTTTTTTTTGCTTATTTACAACACAGACTGCTTTACTTGTTATTTTATAATTCTGTATGGTTTCTACATGCAAGTCAGTGTGTTGTTTAATGTAATGCAGCTTATGTCTTATGCTGGCTCTGTTCTGCATCCTAGTGGAACAAAATTGAAAAGATTGTTGATGACAAATGGCAAACATTAAGTTTTGATTTCCAATGTGGGAGTGAATAAATTGAAAACTGAACATTTTTTTGACATTTTTGGGTCTTATTATTACATGTATTGAGGTCTTAAAAGGTCTTAAAAAGCATTACATTTTACTTTTAAAATAGTGCAAGAACCCTGTAGTGATATGTGGGATGTTAATGTTGTCACCCTGAGTACATGTAGTCTTGGTAAAGGTCGTAGTGATATGTGGAATCGGCATTTGAGTTTTCAACCCATCTGTCATCTTCTCCAGTTGTTTATACATTGTTATTGATCAGTGACAGCCAATATGAGATCAAATATTCATTTTACTAAAACGTTATGATCGTGTTTATAGGAAGCTATGTTCTAGTGCAGGCATGTCCAAAATTCGTACCAGGGGACAATATGCAGCCTGCCAGCACAATATAAAATGCCCTTGTACAAAAAAAGCTATTTTGTATTTCACTAGAAGATGGTAGTAGATCTCGCCTATACTGTAGATCTCGAACACCTTTTACAGATACGCTGTAAACATGACATGACATTTAATAGGAAATGGAGATCTATGTTGAGGAAGTTTGAATAAAGTAGATGTGTTAGATCTACACCACGTGTGCATGTTTTACTTTTAATGTCAATTGTGAAGTGTGGAAATTTAAAATTATTTTATTCTAATCATTTTCAGTCCAACAGAATTGTTGTCTTGACAGTGAGACATTTGAGATCTTCTGAAGAGGTGAGTTATATTTTAAACCTGCGACTGATAAATTTCTCAGTACAATTCAGATAAATAAGCAACAGTTTAAAGCACACACACAGCCTACAGGTAGCCTGTAGGCCCAATTGTACCTTTTGGATTTGCATACATAATGCGGCCTTGTTTGTTTTGGGGTCTTTGAACAGGCTCCCAATCTCATTATACACACAGGCTGGGTTATACATGATATTACACAGTATTAACACAGTATCTCCCAATCTCATTATACACACACAAGCTGGGTTATAGTCCCTTCTGAACAGGACAGTAACTCTGCTATGGAGTATAATGCTGCTAAAACATTGTAAACAAACAGAACATATTCCGCAAATATACTATTTGCAAGCAAACATAACGAGATTTTCAAATGAAAAACACGACTTACAAATACAAAATGCGATAGTTGTAAATTCATATGTGACTTTCAAGCAAATGCACAGCAACTTTTTAATACAACACACTACATGTACAAATACGTACATACAAAAAATGTCCTTTGTGGATCATGTGACTTTTTGCACACTTTTAGCAGGAGTGCTTTCTAAAGAGGCCAACATCATTTTTACCTTCAATCTACCTAGAAACATGGCACATTGAGTAATTGTGTGCACAGGTGAATTTTCTGTGATATGTTGGTGCTGCCCATAGATTAATTCTCTGATGCACAATAATTTAAAAGATCAAATCACACTGCTGGAACTCATAAGGAGCTTCAACAGACCAAAGCAGCTCTGCAGCATCATGGGAGAGAAAGGAAGGAAAACTTGGAAAATAAAGTTGATGAACCCTACAAAATAAAAGTTCCTATAGACTGGCACACAGAGTGGCACTGACATGTATCACAACATAGACAAACATTTTCATTTTAGTGAAGTAATGAAGCCTAACACTGTCTCCTGATGGTCTTTAGCATGAATGTCTTTAGAATGAATGTCTTTAGCATTATGCAGATTCCAAACGGTTCTTTGTCATGATTGTTTCATCTTCATCTCACAATGAATTTGAATCTTTTTCCTCTAGGAATTAATACTGTCCACTTTTCTAAACACGTAAACTTTACCTACATAAACACATTTATCTGTGAGGAGTATGTCAGACTGCTGAAATCAGTAAACATGGAAAAGGAGAAAAGCTACAACTGCTTAGAGTGTGGAAAGAGTTTTACTACACAGAGTAATCTTCAATTGCACCAGCACATTCACACAGGAGAGAAGCCATATCACTGCTCTAAATGTGGGAAGAGTTTTACTACACAGAGTAATCTCAACAAACACCAGCGCATTCATACAGGAGAAAAGCCATATCACTGCTCAGAGTGTGGGAAGAGTTTTACTAGACAGAGTCATCTTCAACTGCACCAGCGCATTCACACAGGAGAGAAGCCATATCACTGCTCAGAGTGTGGGAAGAGTTTTACTTAACAGAGTAATTATCATCAGCACCAGTGAATTCACACAGGAGAGAAGCCATAACACTGCTCAGTGTGGGGAAGTCCGATGCTTCTAGCTACAGTGCTAGCTAACTGTACATTTTCTGTATTGCACTAATACTGCACTGTGTTAATACAGACTGATGCAGGCTGGACAGACTACATGTGATCTGCAGTAAACATTAGTGGGAGACTCTGAGCACATACGTTTGAACATTTTCTCATCAGTCATGAATGCTTTTAGTTTCCTTATGTTTTCACACTCCATGGCCAGCAGGCTAACGGGAGTATTCACTTGCATCAGTGTCCCTGCTTGCTTAAAGAGCTTTACTACTAATGCAAAGTGGCAAAACCCCCGGCCCTGACGGGTTCCCAATCGAATTTTTTAAGATATTTTCTAACAAATTATCCATTCTTCTTCTGGACATGTTTAACGACTCACTATCCCATGGTTTATTGCCTCAAACACTTACAGAGGCATCAATTACCCTTCTGCTTAAACCTGGTAAAGATGCAATTGATTGTGGTTCATACCGTCCTATCTCTCTATTAAATAGTGATGTGAAGATTTTAGCTAAAGTCCTTGCTATGCGCTTAGAGTCCACAATGCAGGACGTGATTTCTACTGACCAAACTGGTTTTATTTTGGGACGACATTCATTTACCAATATTCGCCGACTGTTAAATATTATTTATACTCCGGTTTCTGTCGATACTCCAGAGGTGATTATCTCCCTTGACGCGGAGAAGGCCTTTGATAGGGTTGAATGGAAATATTTGTTTGCTTGTTTAAAAAAATTTGGATATGGCCCTAATCTAATTTCGTGGATAAAACTTCTATATTCCTCACCCAGAGCCTCAGTAATCACAAATGGTAAGAAATCACAACATTTTCAACTGTCTAGAGGAACCCGACAGGGTTGCCCTCTCAGTCCACTGCTTTTTGCTTTGGCCATAGAACCCTTGTCAATCACACTCAAATCGCTACACTCAATAAGTGGAATTTATAGAGGAGGGGAAGAGCACAGACTGTCTTTATATGCAGACGACTTATTATTATATATATCTAACCCTATTCCTAATATACCACATATTGTTCGTGTTCTTAATAGATTCGGCACAATTTCTGGCTATAAACTGAACTTTGGTAAAAGCGAATGCTACCCTGTTAACAATTTGGCTCTTCGAATCCCTGATGGTGCCCTACCTTTCCAAATCTCAAGAAACGGGTTTAAATATTTAGGCATTAATGTTACGAGAAACATGCAGGATCTATATCAGGAAAATTTTTACCCCCTAGTCGAGAAAATTAAACTAGATTTAAAGAAATGGAGAACACTTAACTTGTCGGTGGCGGGGAAGGTGAATTGTATCAAAATGAGTGTGCTTCCTAAATTTCTCTATTTGTTCCAATGTATCCCACTCTACCTCCCAAAGTCCTTCTTTAAATCTATTCATAAAGCCTTCAATACATTCATATGGAACGGTAGAAACCCCAGATTGCGTTTAGAACTTTTACAGAGACCTAAATTAAAGGGTGGTTTAGGCCTCCCAAATCTGTGTTATTACTATTGGGCTGCAAACATCCTGAAAATTACTCATTGGTTTCATACACCGGATACAGACTGGTGCCGCCTCGAGGCTATATCCTGTAAGACAACATCTCTCATGGCTCTGGCTACCAGTAATCTTCCACTTTCATTATCAGACTTTACTAACAATCCGGTTGTCATCAATACACTTAAGATCTGGGCCCAATTCCGGGGGGATTTCGGACTCAAACATCTTTTATACACAAGCCCTATATGCAATAATCATCTTTTCCCCCCAGCTAGGCTGGACTCTATGTTCTTTCACTGGCAAAGACAGGGTATCTCCAAACTTAAAGATCTGTACATAAATTCTGTGTTCGCAAGCTTTGATGACTTATCACAAAAATTTGGTCTTCATCGGTCTAACCTATTTCGGTATTTTCAAATTCGCCACCTCCTTCGAAGTCATGATCCCAACTTTCCAAATATATCTCTTAACTCAGTAGCAGATGATATATTAGAGATTCCATTTAAACCCAAAGGACTAATTTCAAGAATACATGAATGCATAGCTTCACTTAAAAACGTGACCCTTGGGAAGATCAGAAGGGACTGGGGGAGTGAGTTAGGAACGGAATTGGGAGAGGACACTTGGAGTTGTGCCTTACAAAGGGTAAACGATAGCACATCTTGTGCAAGGCTGAGTCTAATACAATTCAAAGTGTTACATAGAGCCCATTTTTCTAAAACACGCCTAGCCAAAATATATCCTAACTTGGACACTCGCTGTGACAGATGCGGTAACACCCCCGCCAACTTGACCCATATGTTTTGGTCATGTCCTGCTCTGGCGACCTATTGGTCTGTGATCTTTAACACCCTATCAGAGGCGCTAAATATTGACTTTCAGCCTAACTCACTAACAGCCATATTTGGAGTCACTAATGAGATAATGACGAAAAAAAATGAAAACATTATTGCTTTTACAACACTGCTGGCACGCAGAAGAATACTACTTCACTGGAAGTCAAAAAACCCCCCGAAAGCATCCATGTGGCTGAGCGATCTGATGCGATTTATTCAATTGGAAAAGATAAAATACTCACTTAGAGGGTCTAGGGATAAATTTCTTTTCACTTGGAAACAAGTCCTAACATATGTTGGAACGCTTACATTTATGCCTGACATTGTTCAGAACACCCAATCTGTATGAGTAATTTATAGATAACTCTATCTAAAATATGATCAGCATAAGACCTGTTACGGAATACACTGTCGCGCTTTCTGGCATTACAGTTGTGTTTTTCTGTGAATGATGTATCTAAAGCCATAAGGTGTAGGCAGATGTGCTTGTGTAAACGCGCTCCTGTATTTGTGTGAATTTTATGTATATGTAGTGATAATGGTTTCAGATACACTTGCCTTCTTTTGCCTAAATAATTTTAGTTTTATGTCTAGGGGATAGGGTGGGGAGGGTGTATTTTTGTTGTTTGTTTGTTCTTGTGTAAGATAGAAAATGGAAAACCTGTGTAATCGATATTCTCTTGTAATTCGTACTTTTAATATTTTCCACAATAAAAATAATTGTCAAAAAAAAAAAAAAAAAAAAAAAAAAGAGCTTTACTACTCAAGTCCCGTTCAATGTAATGAGAAACTGTGTAACACAACTGTTTATGGTTAAAAACCTAGAGTCCATGCGTAAAATAATTCGTCCAGAAACTAGTGGTGGGACTCGATAAAAAAAATTAATCTAATTATCTAATTAATTAGAAGCTTTAATTAATTTATTAAGTAATTAATCAAAATTTTATCAGCAAGCAGGAGTTCACCTTCACCACCGTTTACATGGTCAACTGTATTTTGAAGAAGGTCTTACCAGAGAAGAAGTACATCATCTTGGCCTGTGATGAGCTCCAAGGTTACTGCCACCCAGTCCATTTTGAGGCCAACCCAAGAAATCATACTCCAAGGACGAGTAGCCCAGACTGCACAAAGCAAAACTGTGAGAAACATTTTGAGGCCAAACCAAAGAACAGTGGACCATTTTCCCTTCGTGGATCGACCACGAAGGGTCAGATATTCAAGACTTTGGAGAGATTGTATGTCCTGCCATGGACCTTGTGATAATCACAATGCTGTCAGCTGCATCATTCATCTGCACCAAATGCAAGAAGCAAGAAAAAACATGAGTAGTATAAGAAATAACTGCAGATGTATATAACACTGATGAGAAAGTCTGGTTATCACCTTCTTATATTACCTCAGTTGTGTTTGAACGTCCATTTTTGAGATGCTCTTTTTGTTTAATGGATCTGGTATTCATGTCAATGACAGGACTGTCTGCTACAGTGCTGTGAAAGTATAACCCAGTGTCAGTCAGCAACTAAAATGAGCTTTCATTTTAATATTGGGGTCTCCTATGGTCACTCTATAGATGTTCCGGTTTGTTGTAGCGGTCAGGTTATATTTAACAGCTGCTTCAATAGGAAATGCTGTATAAAAAGCAATTTGGTGATTCTAATTTCATGTTTAGTTTGAGTGAAGGTAGGAAAAGAGGTCAAGTTCCCTCTCCCCAATCTCATAATTCTGTTTAACACCTGTCTCTACACAGTCTCATCATTTTTGGTTTTTAGGTTTGTTATCTGCTAAATCTAATGTAAATGTAAAACAATGTAAATGTGCCATATTTGTCAATTGTAATTTTCACCTCAATTGAAATTTGTTATCCGCATTTACCCATCTGTCCAGTTACACACACACACAAAACATGCCGACAAGATAGAATTTTGAATAGATCATTAAAAAATAGACAGTAAACATCTGGTAAAACATACACAACTGTTTAATTTCTTGCTGACTAAGACTTTTCTCAACATTTGGTTACAGTTTGCATCTGTAGATTGTAGAATTGTAGAACTGTAGATTGTTATGAAGAATGATAAGATGATTTGCAGTGTCATTACAAATGCATAGTCATGCCTTGCCATGAAAATTAATTTATTACAAAAGCTATATTTCAGCCCTGCCACAAAATGACCTGCTGACATCATCTCAGGGATGGTCTTGCTACCTCAGGAGAACGTGTTGACAAGGACAGTTCATTTCACACCATAAGAACATATTACCTACTTCTAACCTGCCTTGATTACATAAGCAAACTGGATATTTCTCAATTGAATCCTCACCATGTTGGTAGCGGTGATACTGGTTTTACCAGATTTAGCTCCCAACACACATAATTAAACTGACTTTTCTGTGTTTTTCATCCATGCTTTCTGCTTCTTGTCATACAAAGCCCAATGTACAAGCCCAATGTAGCCATGTGTCAGTGTTTTTCTGTGTCTGTCATTCATAGTTCCTCCTCATGTTTTGTAACCCGACCCC
The DNA here is from genome assembly GCF_052324685.1 of Brachyhypopomus gauderio. Taxonomy (NCBI): domain Eukaryota; kingdom Metazoa; phylum Chordata; class Actinopteri; order Gymnotiformes; family Hypopomidae; genus Brachyhypopomus; species Brachyhypopomus gauderio. Next base: position 9,867,179 of record NC_135223.1, read on the forward strand.
TTCATTATTGTCATCAGGTGTTTCGTGTCTGGTGTATTTATACCCTGTGTCATTGTTTGATGTACTGCTGTGTTTGGAAAAGTGTTTTGGAAGTTGTTTTGTTCTTTCTCTGAATATGTCTTTGCATGTTAGTCATGTTTCTAAGTCGAACTCACTTTCAGGTTTGACCCAAGCCTGTTTGTGTGACACTGATTTTGAGCTTCTCTTTAATAAATCTCACTCTTCTCAGCATTTGTGTCCACCCTATCACTCCCTGACGCCTACGGCGTCACAAGTTTCTAGGTATTATAACATGCTGGACTGGATCAGCCTATATTAGATGATATAGTGTGTTTTTTTACTTAATTGTCTTTGTTGTAGTAGCTGGTTGTTTTAATTGGGGGGACACATTTGCTATCAAATCAAAGCCCACCCTATCCTCTAAAATATTAATATAAACTGATTCCACTGTAGATAAGGTATTTAATCACTGTATGTATAGTGACATAGAACATTTGTGGAATTACGGTAAATTGCAAATAAATAAAACAAAATACAACATTTTCTGTACTTATGTTTATTATTAGATAAATCCAAATTAATAAACTATATAAACTAAACAAGATACTCATTAATACATGATACTGTTGTCCACAAACTTTAAATAAATTGTGCAGGCAATGTATGGATTATATTCAGATATAACCAAAAAAAAAAGATTGCATGCTCTCTGTAGGAGCTGAGCTTTAAGCATTTAAACCCATGGTCTATGCTAGAGAACCAAAATATTTTCTTCTCTTATCATTCACAGCTACAAATTCCTTGCAGACTGTCTTTTTATTCAACAAATCAAGCTTATTCTGATGGACATGATAGATAGCGACATGGTTAAGTTTGTTTTGAGTCATTGTAGAGCGGAGCCACGTCTTGAGCCTGTGGAGGCCACTAAAACTTCTCTCTGCCTCAGAGAATGAAACAGGGACTACTAAAAGCAACCTGACCAGAGCTTCCACTTGCTCAAATAATCCACGTACCCTTGAAGGCAAAGCACGAATGATCTCTGCAGCTTCTGCACTGTTACTGTATCTTTGTACCAGTACTCTCCTAATAAGGTGATGCATAATATTTAAAATAATATAACAACAGGTTTGATTATTATTATTAGGGGTCCAAGCACCACCGGTGCTGGAACCCTATTGTAATTGTTCTGATTATTATTAGGGTTCACACACATAGTGTGGGAAACCTATTGTTATTGCTCGGATTTTTCTTTCTTATTATTAGGGTTCACACACGTAGTGTGGGAAACCTATTGTTATTGTTAGGTTTTTTCTTCTTTCTTATTATTATTATTATTTTTCTCCGCATAAAACGCATACTGCAGCCTAAACCGTAAGGCCCAGGGAGACCAAACTTGGCAGACTGGTGTAGTCTGTTTGCGGGACCGTGCTTAAGTACAGACACCCAAATTGGCCTGATGGTGGCGCTATAGCGCAGCATTTTGCGTTTGGGTTCATATCTCCCACCCCGTAGGTCGTAGAAACAAAATTCCACTTCAGGTGCATTCCTTGGCTCCAGACAAACAAAAAAGCCTCAAGAACCATTAAGCTCCGCCTACTTAGATTTTTGCTAATTTGCATAATATGCAAAACCTACTTTTTCATACTAGTCCCTGGTTTTTCATCTGATCACCACAATCTTGGTGTCAAAATATTCACAAGAATCTCATTATCAAGGAACATCAACAAAACTGTGACATTGGTATACAGTCTGGTTGTCACATGTCAATCAATAGCTCTGAGGCGTGGCCAAATTGACTTCAGCAGCTATATCTCAGCAATGCTTTGACCTATCTTTATGAAAATTTATCAGTTGTTAGGGCACATGACTCAGAGGTCACAGGTCAAAGCTGGCCACGATTGTCCAATAGGGGGCGCTATAACATGGGGAAATTTGTTTCTCAGAAACCATTAGTCACATCAAGCCCAAACTTTACAGGCATCATCAGGGGCCCAAGTGGTATCAAGGCACACAATGATGACCTCATCACTCAAAAAACATGGCCGCCATGAGCCAATTAATTTTTATTTGAATTAATTGGCCATTTGACAGACTTTCCATGGGCCAATCAACATGAAACCTCATCACTGTGCATATCCCAGGACTATGTGTCATACTGTGCAGTGTTGAAACATTTGGCCACTAGGTGGCGCTATTTGTGAAAATCATGCATAACTCCTCCAAATTTTCACTTAGGAACATGCAACTTGTTTCTTTTTATACCTTGCAGTAGACCTGACAACTTTGCAATTACAAGTCCTATTAAAAAATGCATACTTTTGTCACATTCATCAATTGTTTGAAAATAGCTCTTTAAGAACTAGTCCTAGGAATTTGATCCGATGATGGCAAAAATGGCATAGGCATAATCTGTAGACACTGTAGTTAACTAAATATGGAAAAAATGTTGCATTTTTATTTGTCTGATTGGTCAATTTTTCCATTATATCCTTCTGGCCATGCCATAAATGACCTTTATTGCTATAACTCATAAACCATGTAAGTGATCAACTCCCAATTTGAAAGGCTTTTATACACTGAGGTCCTTGTGAGGTAGGCCAAGTTTGGTTCAAATTGGCCTGTCGGAGGCGCTACAGTACCCAAAAACCTGAGAAATCATAAAAACTCACGCAGCAATCTTGTTATGCAGAATACAGACAAGTAATGGGGCTTGTATGATTCAGATCAATGAGGTCTATAACATTGCAATTACATCTCATAACAAAAAGTGCACTGCCTGACCAGAAATGAACCTTTTAATTCACCAAAATGTCATTGCATTACTGAGATTAATGAGATATCAGTATGATAGTACTTGGGCTCCATCTAGTGGCCAAACACCGAAACTGACTGAAAACAATTGCTCACATGAAACACCACACAAACGCACACAAAGCTGATCTCAGCATGTGATTTAGTTCTGTGATCTGAATCATTTTGCCAATACACATTATTTTGATCCTTTTGGGCCTTTAGTGCCTCAGTTGAATTGAATGTTTTGTCACATTGATTTACTTATGCATTTTTTCCACTCAAACAGCTTCTATTCACTTTTGGGTCTAAAGGACCTATTGGGCTTCTTTTTGCCTATTGAGGCCAAGAGGCCAATTTGTTGGTCTAAAAGACCCTTTGGGCTTTTTTGCCTTTTTTTGTGTGAACCCGCCAATCGCCGCTTGCGGCTATATTTATTATTATTATTTTTCTCCGCATAAAACGCATACTGCAGCCTAAACCGTAAGGCCCAGGGAGACCAAACTTGGCAGACTGGTGTAGTCTGTTTGCGGGACCGTGCTTAAGTACAGACACCCAAATTGGCCTGATGGTGGCGCTATAGCGCAGCATTTTGCGTTTGGGTTCATATCTCCCACCCCGTAGGTCCTAGAAACAAAATTCCACTTCAGGTGCATTCCTTGGCTCCAGACAAACAAAAAAGCCTCAAGAACCATTAAGCTCCGCCTACTTAGATTTTTTGCTAATTTGCATAATATGCAAAACCTACTTTTTTATACTAGTCCCTGGTTTTTCATCTGATCACCACAATCTTGGTGTCAAAATATTCACAAGAATCTCATTATCAAGGAACATCAACAAAACTGTGACATTGGTATACAGTCTGGTTGTCACATGTCAATCAATAGCTCTGAGGCGTGGCCAAATTGACTTCAGCAGCTATATCTCAGCAATGCTTTGACCTATCTTTATGAAAATTTATCAGTTGTTAGGGCACATGACTCAGAGGTCACAGGTCAAAGCTGGCCACGATTGTCCAATAGGGGGCGCTATAACATGGGGAAATTTGTTTCTCAGAAACCATTAGTCACATCAAGCCCAAACTTTACAGGCATCATCAGGGGCCCAAGTGGTATCAAGGCACACAATGATGACCTCATCACTCAAAAAACATGGCCGCCATGAGCCAATTAATTTTTATTTGAATTAATTGGCCATTTGACAGACTTACCATTGGCCAATCAACATGAAACCTCACCACTGTGCATATCCCAGGACTATGTGTCATACTGTGCAGTGTTGAAACATTTGGCCACTAGGTGGCGCTATTTGTGAAAATCATGCATAACTCCTCCAAATTTTCACTTAGGAACATGCAACTTGTTTCTTTTTATACCTTGCAGTAGACCTGACAACTTTGCAATTACAAGTCCTATTAAAAAATGCATACTTTTGTCACATTCATCAATTGTTGTTGAAAATAGCTCTTTAAGAACTAGTCCTTGGAATTTGATCCAATGATGGCAAAAATGGCATAGGCATAATCTGTAGACACTGTAGTTAACTAAATATGGAAAAAATGTTGCATTTATATTTTTCTGATTGGTCAATTTTTCCATTATATCCTTCTGGCCATGCCATAAATGACCTTTATTGCTATAACTCATAAACCATGTAAGTGATCAACTCCCAATTTGAAAGGCTTTTATACACTGAGGTCCTTGTGAGGTAGGCCACGTTTGGTTCACATTGGCCTGTCGGGGGCACTACAGTACCCAAAAACCTAAGAAATCATAAAAACTCATGCAGCAATGCTGTTATGCAGAATACAGACAAGTAATGGGGCTTGTATGATTCAGATCAATGAGGTCTATAACTTTGCAATTACATCTCATAACAAAAAATGCACTGCCTGACCAGAAATGAACCTTTTATTTCACCAAAATGTCCTATTTCATTACTGAGATTAATGAGATATCAGTATGGTAGTACTTGGCCTCCATCTAGTGGCCATATTCCAGAACTGACTGAAAACTATTGCTCACATGAAATACCACACAAACACACCCAAAGCTGATCTCAACATGTGGTTTAGCTTTTTGATCTGACTCAATTTCCCAGTACACATTATTTTGATCCTTTTGGGCCTTTAGTGCCTCAGTTGATTTGAAGGTTTTGTCACATTGATTTATTTGTGCATTTTTTCCACTCAAACAGCTTCTATTCACTTTTGGGTCTAAAGGACCTATAGGGCTTCTTTTTGCCTATTGAGGCCAAGAGGCCAATTTGTTAGTCTAATAGACCCTTTGGGCTTTTTTGCCTTTTTTTGTGTGAACCCGCCAATCGCCGCTTGCGGCTATATTTATTATTATTTTTCTCCGCATAAAACGCATACTGCAGCCTAGACCGTAAGGCCCAGGGAGACCAAACTTGGCAGACTGGTGTAGTCTGTTTGCGGGACCGTGCTAAAGTACAGAGACCCACATTGGCCTGATGGTGGCGCTATAGCGCAGCATTTTGCGTTTTGGTCCATATCTCCCACCCCGTAGGTCCTAGAAACAAAATTCCACTTCAGGTGCATTCCTTGGCTCCAGACAAACAAAAAAGCCTCAAGAAGCATTAAGCTCCGCCTACTTAGATTTTTTGCTAATTTGCATAATATGCAAAACCTACTTTTTTATACTAGTCCCTGGTTTTTCATCTGATCACCACAATCTTGGTGTCAAAATATTCACAAGAATCTCATTATCAAGGAACATCAACAAAACTGTGACATTGGTATACAGTCTGGTTGTCACATGTCAATCAATAGCTCTGAGGCGTGGCCAAATTGACTTCAGCAGCTATATCTCAGCAATGCTTTGACCTATCTTTATGAAAATTTATCAGTTGTTAGAGCACATGACTCAGAGGTCACAGGTCAAAGCTGGCCACGATTGTCCAATAGGGGGCGCTATAACATGGGGAAATTTGTTTCTCAGAAACCATTAGTCACATCAAGCCCAAACTTTACAGGCATCATCAGGGGCCCAAGTGGTATCAAGGCACACAATGATGACCTCATCACTCAAAAAACATGGCCTCCATGAGCCAATTAATTTTTATTTGAATTAATTGGCCATTTGACAGACTTACCATTGGCCAATCAACATGAAACCTCACCACTGTGCATATCCCAGGACTATGTGTCATACTGTGCAGTGTTAAAACATTTGGCCACTAGGTGGCGCTATTTGTGAAAATCATGCATAACTCCTCCAAATTTTCACTTAGGAACATGCAACTTGTTTCTTTTTATACCTTGCAGTAGACCTGACAACTTTGCAATTACAAGTCCTATTAAAAAATGCATACTTTTGTCACATTCATCAATTGTTTGAAAATAGCTCTTTAAGAACTAGTCCTAGGAATTTGATCCAATGATGGCAAAAATGGCATAGGCATAATCAGTAGACACTGTAGTTAACTAAATATGGAAAAAATGTTGCATTTTTATTTGTCTGATTGGTCAATTTTTCCATTATATCCTTCTGGCCATGCCATAAATGACCTTTATTGCTATAACTCATAAACCATGTAAGTGATCAACTCCCAATTTGAAAGGCTTTTATAGACTGAGGTCCTTGTGAGGTAGGCCAAGTTTGGTTCAAAATGGCCTGTCGGAGGCGCTACAGTACCCAAAAACCTGAGAAATCATAAAAACTCACGCAGCAATCTTGTTATGCAGAATACAGACAAGTAATGGGGCTTGTATGATTCAGATCAATGAGGTCTATAACTTTGCAATTACATCTCATAACAAAAAGTGCACTGCCTGACCAGAAATGAACCTTTTAATTCACCAAAATGTCATTGCATTACTGAGATTGAGATATCAGTATGATAGTACTTGGGCTCCATCTAGTGGCCAAACACCGAAACTTACTGAAAACAATTGCTCACATGAAACACCACACAAACGCACACAAAGCTGATCTCAGCATGTGATTTAGTTCTGTGATCTGAATCATTTTGCCAATACACATTATTTTGATCCTTTTGGGCCTTTAGTGCCTCAATTGAATTGAATGTTTTGTCACATTGATTTACTTATGCATTTTTTCCACTCAAACAGCTTCTATTCACTTTTGGGTCTAAAGGACCTATTGGGCTTCTTTTTGCCTATTGAGGCCAAGAGGCCAATTTGTTGGTCTAAAAGACCCTTTGGGCTTTTTTGCCTTCTTTTGTGTGAACCCGCCAATCGCCGCTTGCGGCTATATTTATTATTATTATTATTCTTTTTCTCCGCTAAAACGCGTCGTGCAGCCTAAACCGTAAGTCCTACAGACTTCTCCTTTGGCCAACTTGTAGTACTCCTCTCCGCTACTCAGGCGCAACACGCCAGCCCGATCCGACCATAGGTGGCGCTATAGCGCACAAAATCTCATGAAAAAGTTTACACAGGTGTTTCTCCTACACCGTATGTCCTAGAGATAAAATTCAAACTGCATCTGATCAGGCATGAGCTCATCTAAAAAAAGTTCCATTGAAGCTATATGCTCCGCCCCTTACATGTCGAGCTAATTTGCATAATATGCAAATACCCACACATTTTTGAGCGCGTACTAGTCCCTGGATTTTTCACATACATGCACATATGTGGTATCCAGGCGCTCACAAGAGTCTGAACTTTAATTGTTATGGAGCCAAAGTGCACATTTCTGCACATGGGCGTGGCCACATGCATCAGAAGTCAAGCGTCGAAAATTCCTTCGCCAAAAATCCACATATTCTGCTGTATCTCAGGCATACTTTCATGTATTCACTCCAAATTTCACACACATGTACCTATTGGGTGTCTAGACCGGCACATACATTTTGGCAGACATGCACACCTAGGTGGCGCTATAACGGCCAAAAAACTCTCCTGCCCACACCGATTGGCCAAATAACTCCAAACTTGGTACGCATCATCTATATGCACCTATGACACAGGTCCTTGACCTGCACCATCATATGTCCAATATGGCCGCCGCTATCGACCAATCAGCTTTCAGTACACCTTTCACAAGCTTATCATATGCCAATCAACATGAAACTCACATATTATGTTCATCTACACACCCTCTAATACATATCAAAGTATGACGGGAATTGCACCACTAGGTGGCGCTATACTAGAAATTCCTGAATTACTCCTACATGCTTTCATGTAGAAGGACAATCATGATCTCATATGATTCTATGCAAAATCACTAACAACTTTGTAATTGCAAGTGCTTTGCAAAAAAGTACAGATTTTTGTGTATAATCCAATACATATAATTTACACTTTTCATACTAGTCCTAGGATTTTCACTCCATCACCTCAAATCACATATTATAATATCCAGCAGCATGTGAAATACAAAACTGGTGGAACAAATTCTAAGATTCTTGCAATTTAATATTTTTCATATGCATCACAATGGTACCGTCATGACATATGAACTGCATATTTCAAAAACTCCCCTATATAATGTCTGATTGTTATGAAAATGGACAGACACATTCAGAAGACCACTGAGGTGATATCTGCCAAGTTTGTGCCAAATCCATCCACAAATGGTTGTACTGTGAATATTTTCATTTTCTATGCTGAACATGCATGCAGATCAAAGGTCATTCTTTTCCTCAAAAGAGTTAGAGTTGAGCCTGTAATCCAGTCAGAACCATTAGCTCAATGGGTAGAGCAATGTGCTCCCAGCCACAATGCACGTGGACAACGGGGGTTCGAATCCCACGTTGGGCAGTATTCCACCATAAGTTTAAAAAGCTGCCATTTCGATTCTGTTTTTTGAGCAGGTACTTCATTCACGAACGTGCTTCATATACTTTCATGTACATTTCATAAAGCTTTACATAATGTTGTGCCAGTGGGTGCAAAATCTTGCCAAACCTCAGCTTGGACCCCGTAATCGCCGCTTGCGGCTATATTTATTATTATTATTATTATGTCTAGACTCTGTTGTATACTTACACTATCTCCACTCTTTTTTTTTAAACTCAGGAGCGTTGTGTTCTGTGGTTTTATTTTTTTCTTTGGTGGCATGCTGAAATGACAAAAAATGTATGTTAAGGTTTCCTGACTAGACAAGACTAACATTAATGTTAAGACAGTAAGGCTGTGTCCCAAACAGCACACTCTGGAACATTACATACTGTACTACTGAAAGCACATCAAACAATTTATTTTATTTATTTGTTTTATTTATTATATTTTATTGTTTACACATTCAGTGTAGTAGCAGTCTGCAGTTTGGGACGTGGCCAGAGAGTAATGTAACTTTACGTTTCAGAGAGCTTTCTGACAAGTTTTAATATAAACGTTAGCTATCCCAAACCCTCCTAGTGTGTTACCATAACAGCACATTACAATAAAGCTGTTTTTTTGTCATATATATATATATATGTCATATGGTTATATGGTCATATGGTTAGCTATTCATTGCTCTTATCACTGACCTCGCGTTTAATGCTGGCGCAAACTACCAGTGGTGGACGAAGTACACCAATTATGTACTTGAGTAAAAGTACAGTTACCTTGCATTGAATATTACTCAAGTAAAAGTAAAAGTATTCACCTCAATTTTTTACTTGAGTAGAAGTACAAAAGTATCTGCCTTCAAAAATACTTAAGTATTAAAAGTAAAAGTAAAAACCTTTTTTTTCTTAGCGTCACATCAAAACCCCTAGGCCTACTCGATCAAAAGGTGAACAGGAAACAGTGCCTTACATTTGCCTAGCAAACACAAAATACACAAAACTAGCCTATATTATCCTCACAACATTCATCTCCAAACTTTATCCATATTAATAATTCACACTAGAAAGGTAGACAAGTGGACAAACAGTTTTATATAAAAACATAATTCACCACCAAACAGAACAATAATTTCGAACTGGCCACTTCAGTCCTAGCTTGGGGGACTTTTTCTGAGGTTCTACGTTGTCCACCACATGGCGGGACAGGGAAGGAAGAAGCTCTAGCACCTAGAACTAGAACTGTGTGCAGCCCTACCAACTGAACTCATAATATTAAACTTGGCCGAATAATTAATATAATAATAATCAGAGTTGCCAACTCTCACGCAATGAGCGTGAGACACACGCATTGACTGTCTTTACCAGAGACCGTTTTCACTCGCACTACACTTCACATACATCCGATTTCTCACACTGAAAAAAAAATCTAGTTTATTTACCTCTGATCTACATCTATGATTCAATGAGTTACTAGTTCGCTGTGGCGCCAACCACTGGCGATCGATCGCGACATAATACTTAATTTGTGTCCAACAATTTACACTCGCCGCCACCCCCGCCAACATTTTACACACATGCCGCCGCCCCGCCCCCCAACCCTGATAATAATAATTTTAATAATAATTTTAATAATTTTGCTTCGCTCATATTTACTTGCCTTCGCCTCCCTCATATGAATAAATTGCGAAGTTCGCTTCGCTTGGCCAAATTCGCGTGTATGTGTCCCCGGCTTTAACGTTTAATGTGGGAGTCTCCTGTGTTAAACTGGCGCTTAGCATCTCCACAGATTGCAATTCGGGTACTAGCACATTGCTTTGGATAAAAGCATCTGTTAAATGTAGTGTACTTCAATGTGATATAATTAACCGGGGTATATAAACCTACTAATCTAATGGTGAACTTACTTCGATGTGGTTTTTCAAGTTTGACAGCGAGTTCATAAATGATGACAGCGATGTGTTCTTCGGAATGCGAATAATTCTTCTTTTCGAGGAATACAAACACTTCGGCTAAATAAGGCCAGGGGTGTTGGGGGAAGACATCTGTTGCAGCCATGTCAGATCCTCAGCCATTTAGCGTACAAATCTTAATCTCTTACTGAGCGCTGATTGGTTATAGTCTGTGACATGGTACACTTTTACCTTTCGGTATTTTATTAAACGTTGATTTAAAAATGAAAAAGGAACGAGATGTTTCTGTAAATGTAACGAAGTGAAAAGTACAAATTTTCGCTTTGAAATGTAGTGAAGTAAAAGTATAAAGTCTTACCAAATAAAAGTACTTGAGTAAAGTACAGATACATGGAAATGTTACTTAAGTACAGTAACGAATTACATTTACTTAGTTACTGTCCACCACTGCAAACTACCGACGCTCCAGCAAGGAGTGCGGGATATTTCTGAACAGGCGTCTCAACTAGAGGTGTCAATTCCAGGTTCATAGATTAAAAATCCTCACCAGGATTTTGCTCAGGCTTCCTGGATTGTGTTGATTCCACCAATTTTACCTGGATTGCTAATTAGAAAATCTAGCAAGCTAGAGCAAAATCCTGGTGAGGACTTTTAATCTATGAACCTGGAATTGACAATTTTGCGCTGTGGGTACAAGGGAGTCTCGTCGCTGTAAAAACAAAGCAGTTACTTTCGGTTTCTAGCTTTAGCGACAAGCTCCCTGACAAGCGCTATGTGTCTGCCCGACTTGGTAAACACTACAGGGAAGAGCTACCTGTAGTACAAGATTCGGGCAGGCAGAATGAATGTGCAGACGAGCGTTGGCTTGGCTCTCGGTTGGCTTTCAAAATTGTAAACTCCCGATGCCTCCGACAAGGCGGAGTCACAATGAAAGCCACCGAGAAGCGGTTGTGTCTGTATTAGGGATGGGGAGATTCGGCACACATGTCTGCGATTCGACTGCACCAGTAGATTCAACGTGCATCAGGTTTAATTTGCAGGCGAATTTACGGTGCATCTCCTCTAGCCTTTTTGCATCTGCAAATACCATGGTTAAATCGGGTGTTTTGTTTTCCAGTTTTTTGTTTTTTGTATTCCTTATTCTAACGTATTTACAGAGGCAACATACTTTTTATTTTTATTGATTTCTTTTTTTTCCGAGGCAACATAAATGCACCATCGTGTCCTCAGGTACTGACGCAAACACGCAGACGCACACAAGACCTAAACCCAAGTCTACGCCTGTCCACAACATGTACTATTCCAACACATTCATCCCTTCATAATGTGTACTATTCCAACACATTCACCCCTTCCTTGGCTACTTTCTTCTTGCCCCAGGCAGCTCTGTGGACAAGTTTGATGCTGGGTAGGATATGTCATATATTCATTTCTAAAAATAGATAAAGCAATGAACATTTTAACGTATAATCTTCATTTTCCTTTTATTTATAATGTTCAAGTACTGTATATATTATTTGTGAATGTAAAATCTAACATCCATAAAATGTTTTAGGAGACATGCAAAAACATGAGATTGCTTATCAGCAATTTTCAAAAAATGTAAGAATTTCACAGAAGGCAACGCAGGTAAAGTACAAGTTGAATATGCATTTAGCTAAATACAGTGGAACCTCGGTAAGTGAACGCCTCCGATAGCGAACAATTTGGATAACAACCAAAGATTTCGCTAAAAATTTGCACCGGATAGCGAACAGCTATGTTACCCATACGGTGAAAGTACCATGCGCATGCGCAGTAGCCCTAGGTAGGTCGTTCGATGGGTAGCACAGATTTTCATAACACATGTCCAGGGCCAGAATGGGTGTGATGCATGTCCCGGCCCAAACTACTGAGATTAACATGGGCCAGCCCAATGTTATTTGCACCTGAAGACTCGGCCAATCAGTTTTAGTGAGAAGGGTAATGCTGCCAAAAGAAGGCGGAAACTGCACGGTGAAGTTCTTTAAACAGAAGTATATGCCGCTCTTAAACAAAAGTAGCTGAATAAAAACATTAGAAGAGCCATGACTTTAGACATTTTTTTACTGCAGCCAATGGCGTTTACGTCCTCTCCTACACAGCAAAAACTGGAGTGTTAAATTTTCAGAGTTAAACATTTCCGAGTTAATTTTCACTTCCAAAGAGTAATTTTAACACTGTTAGATTTAACACTAAAAACGCCAAAGCGCCTACAAGCGCGAATGGTAACCTACTTATCAAGTCAATATCTCAAAGAAATTAATACAGTAAAAAATGATTGACAACTAACTCTGGCTGATAATTAGCTTAATAAAAATTGATTGACAATGAAAGTCTAGTATGTGATTGGCTGCAATCGAAAATGATTGACACATGCTCCGCCCTTTACTCACGCCCACCGGGGTTCCGGCCTGCAGCATTACATATATGGTTTTAGTTATTATCTAACTGCGTCACTATGACAACACGGCTTATGACGTCACAATGCAGGAGACCGTATAAAAGTCGCCACACAGCGTTTAAACCACAGATGGTTTAATCATCACTGCGGTTGAAGTACTACCAGCGGTTCATTGTGCGAGTAAAAGAGTGACTCCAAGTGATCATGAGTAAACAACTGAGAATGGTAAGTTAATGTTCCTTTGAGCTGAGCTGGGTTGGGTTGGGTTGGGTTGGGTTGGGTTGGGTTGGGCTGGGTGGGTGGGTGGGTGGGTGGGTGTGTAATGGACAAAAAATAACTATTATATATCGCTATCGATGGATCGCCAGTAGTTGGCGAATTAGTAACTGAGCGTGTGAAGACAGTCAAATGCGTGTTTTCCACTACGCCGGTTTTAAAAATATTAGCGGCTCGCTAGGCTTGTAAACAAACCTCGCACCACGAAGGTGTAGCAGTGTGTCGCCCTCAGAGCTGATGAGGTAACCAGGCCACGACACAGACCGTTAGTGCAGGTGAGAGTGCGGACCGGCTGGGGAGCCGCATGAAACCAGGCAAAGAGCCGCAGGTTGGCCACTCCTGCACTAGACGAAGGCGACTGCCGTAGATCATCAGTGTTCTATTGCCTCCCGCTCCCGCCAAAAAAATCGCTTGTTTTAATCCCGCACCCGCCCGCTACATACACATTTCTGTCGCCCCCGCCCTCAATCCTAATATGAATTGAATTAATTAAATTTAGTACTTGAAATTTTCTTATGTATTAATTAAAACAGCAATATAGCGATGGATCGCGCTGTCCCATTTCTTACTACAGTCCAAACACACGCCGTCAGGTGACGTACACCAACACTTTCTGATATCTATCACAACAAGCAAATGGTAGACGATTTCCATCTCCATTAATTACAATGGAATATGACTTCCATACATCACTTTCCTGTAGTTGGCTTAATTGTGGTGTATTCGCCTGTTTTGAATTGAATTTTCCACAGCTGAAACTGGTTGACCGTCTCTGCCATTTCGGTATCAAAATGACGCACATTTCATGTTCACGTGATCAGTTGCTTAGCCAATATTTTGAATTAGTTAATTGCTTACTTACTGAATGATTAGTTGTTTTCGTCCTGTTCCTTATGCATGGAAATCATTGCGTTGTTATTATTATAATTTTCTAGACTATTTATTAATTTGCGGGATTTTTCTACATGTATATGTGGTCCCTCCCGCATCGCCTGGACTAATTAATCTCCCGCTCCCGCCAATAACAATTAAATTCTGTCCCGCGCCGCAAGATATTCTGAGGGGACCCGCGGGACTACCGCGGGAGTGCAGACATCTACCAAGAACCTCAAGATATTCATAATAAATACGGGGTTGCCAACTCTCACGCATTGAGCATGAGAGTTGGCAACCCTGTATTTATTATGAATGTCTTGAAGTTCTTGGTAGAGGTCTGCACTCCCGCGGTAGTGAAGACACGCATTTAGTGAAGACTGTCTTCACACGCTACACATCCGATTTCTCACGCCGAAAAAAAATCTAGTTTATTTACCTCTGATCCATATCTATGATTCACCGAGTTACTAGTTCGCTCTGGCGCCAACCACTGGCGATCGATCGATCGCGATATAATACTTAATTTGTGTCCAATTTACGCTCGTTATGTTAAAGGCATCCATTTGATTAATTTTTGCAGGTTGTTTAAGCACAGATACGAAAATGTCGTGTGTGTGTATGTGCCGTTGCTTGTCAGTGATACAGATTTAGAATGCCGTGCTGGTCTCACAAATATCATTATTCAGATTGTGAGACTGTAATGTAGAATATTGCACAAAAATAGAACTAAATTGCTTTGGATCACAAATGGCGACTCAGATTAACATTAACTGTCCGGTTACATCCCAGTTACTTTATTTTACGGCCCCTTATCATATTGAAGATGTGTAACCAATTAATATTGGTTATTAACCATCTGAGGTCATTATTAAAATCGATTAATATTCTCTCCTTGAGAGTCCAGCGGGGTTGAAGAATAAAATCAAAATTATAAAATGTTCGTATTCCCCATATCCTGTCTGCGTGGATGTGCGCAGCCTGTATTATCTTCACAGAAAAGTGTAGCATTCTACAACGTGCTTAACGCATAATGTAGCCTACTTTAAGATAGAAGGGCTGTATAACACGCATGGTTTTATTTAGAAATACACATTAGAAAGCAATACATAGTATTCAGCGCAGTTTCCGAAAATCAATTGTGGCGTGGAATTACGTTATTTGTTGGTCTTTAGGGTATCACACATCTTAACATAAGGCTGCTACTGGCCCACTACAAAACTAAAAATTCTTATGCACAAAATTTTCTTTATTCCGCGATCGTTAGTTAGCCAGAAATTAATCTATTCATGAACCAAAATCAACACATTGGCTTTCAAAATATCGTGTACGCCCCCACCCCCCACCCCCCACCTGCCCATGGCGTCTGAGCAGTCCAAATACGATAGACAACCCCCCCTTCCGTGTTAGTGGAGTCTAGACCAAGCCTGCAAAAGAAAATCTACCGTTTTCTATGGGACACTCTCATAAAGCGTCACTAGTTTCCTCCCTTTTTAGCGCATACACAACAATTCTAATAACGTCACCTTGTGGAGGATTTTGAGAAATGCTAAATTGGTAATCAGGAACGACTCATTAAAAGTCTTTTTTTCTTCATTTTCTCTACTACAGACAGCAGAAGAGCTTCCTGCTGAGGGCCGTGATGTGTCTGCCCCCAGCGTGAAAAGCAAGCAGGCAAAGAAAGACTTTTCTCCATGTGGGAACTTCGTATCCACCTCTGGGACTAATCCAGCTGTTCTAACTGAAGAGTAAGTACTCACTCTCCACACATCACATACTCAATCTTTACATACATGTGCTGGAAGATTAAACTAGGTGACAATGTAACACTTTTTTTTTTTTTTTTTTTTCAGACATTGGCAAGAGCTGAGGAATTCACTGCCATGCAATGTGAGTACTAATCTGTCTCTGTCTTCCTATCTGCCTGTCTGTCTGTCAGTATGTCTGTCTGTGTTTACTGGTAGAACAAAACACAGTACAAATCGGGGTAGGAGTTACCATAGCAACATGAGCCTTTGGCCATGTCTGGTCAGACCTTCATAACGGTACACGTTCTTTGCATTGGCATTTTAATTCTTAAAGAAATAATCAGCTTAAGGTTAAAAAAGAAAAATGAAAAAAAAAAGCTTTTGGATACTGATTAACGTTTTACACTTGGCTTTAACCTAACTAGATGAAAATGGAGGATTTCATTGACGTGCTGGAAAACATCTCAGCATGGGTGAAAGTAGCTGTGAAGGAGGTGGTTGCTCCAGGTTTTGAGTCAGGCCTGTTAGGGGTGAGGTCCTCAGCAGGAATCTGCATCTCCAGCAGCCCTCATGAGGTGGAGCATGGAAAGACACATGATTCTGAAAGTTGGTGGTGAGTATTCATTTGGAGTATTAATATGCTGAGTTATTTACTCAGTTAAACTCAGTCCACAAGCACTGAGTTTAACGGTTTTGGCTTAATTTCTGTCATCAAGCCTGTGATTCCTTTATGTATTTTATAGTTTATTGGGAAACTTTAATTTCAGCAGGTTTGATGTGGCCTCAAGAAGCAGCACATCATCTCTGCCAGAGCCTCTCGGGGTCATCTTTGACATCTCAAAGGACAAGATCTTCAGCCTGATCCACGGAGAGGTCACGAGGGCCATTATGAATATGTTGCCACCTGAGACAAAACGTTATCTCAACATGAAAGAGACCATCAGCGTCATGTCCGCTATTGTGGATGACTCCCTAAAACAGGTGAAGGGCTAAAAATGTTTTAGTTCATTTATTCTATTATTTTTATTATTAGTCATGTTTTCCTCCATAGTTGATGTGTTTATATATCCATTAGCAATATATGCAGTGTGAGACCAAGGCGAGTGATCAGTGACTACAATCTTGTTTACTGCTCTTGCACATGTTGTTACTCTAGATGAACTCATCTCTTCGGGAGATTTATTGCACTCCTGACCTCTATGAAAGTGTTAGACTGTCTGTAAGCCACATTGAGTACGTTGCCCACCATCTGATGCTTGGAGTTATGACCAGAATGCTGGGTTTTCTGGAATTCTGCATAATCACAAGCTGGTCAAGTGACATTCGAGGTTTCCCCACACACATTCATGACGAGCTGGATGAGTTGCTGCCTTTGGTCACATCGGCAACAGTAGGTGCAACTGTTGAGCACATGTTGAGCGTCTGCAGTGAGGGAACATCAAATGATGTTGCTGGAGATGTCTCAGACAGACCCCTGTGGGACTTCCTACAGGCTGTGTCTAAACACATCAGCTCTGCAGCTCTGAGTGGCAAAACCTCATCCTCAATTGACCGGATTATGCAGTTGCTGGAGTACAGCAAGCCGAGACCCCGTTCTGAAAGGATCTTGGAGAGTATCATTTTCAGCAGCACAAATGAAGATCATAACATGGGCATGTTCAATAATGTGAACACACATGGGCTCTTCAGTATGTCCTGTGAGACTTTCCAGCTCGAGGCTTCCAAGAGGGTTAGCAATGTCATTATGAGTGTTACCTCAGAGCTCACAAAAGTATCCCAGGTGTCAATCTTCAAAAATGCAGATTTGAGCTCACCTCCAGTTTCTGAAGCTTCCCTCAAAAGTAATGCCTTTGCTTCAGCAGTATCGATTGTAAATGGAATTACCGATGCACTCAGAAGCTCTTTTGAGGAGGATTTGTTAAAGTTGGCTCATCCATCCACTGACCCAGCACTGTACAAATCTCAAGTGCAGCTGGTATCAGAAAAGGTCCTGAGGTCCACCCAGGCTAAACTTAAAGATGCTTTGGTGACAAACCTCCTCATCAGGGCTGATGTAATTATGGCAGCCCAATCCAGTGGCAGTAAGTGCTACAACCTACTGCTGAACTCGAAAAACATCGCAAAGAGCATTATTGAATGCATGTTGTCAGTGCTTCCATTCTCTGAAGTGCACATTCCTGGGCAACTAATAGCAAGGGATTTTTTAACATCTCTGAAGGAAAGGCTGGAGGTTCTATGCATGAGGCCGATGTTAACCTCATCTGACATTCATTTAGAAGCCCTCAGTGACTTCATAACTGTAGACAGTTTTGAAGTAATTGCTGAGAAATTGATCAGCAGTGGTCCCCTTAAGCAAAACGAGAAGTCTGAGTGTTCCTGGAAAGCATTGGAAAGCATACTCTCCATAGACTCCCTCAGGCAGTCCTCCCAGGAGCTCATCCCTATAGTGGGGAACTTGATGCTGGGAAGGATTGTGGCTCTGGACCAAGAAAAAGCACAAATGAGCTGCGGGGGGACTCGGTCAGTGTTGTCAGATACTGACCTCTCCAATGAGGCACTCCAGTCAGGCATCGTGAGGAGCTTTGTGAAGACAGCTACAGAAAAGCTTCTCCAACAATGCCTTGGTCTGAAAACCTGCACCAAGCCTGACACTGCATCTTTCTTTGAGCACTACTGTTTTGGAAGCCCATCCGTGAGGGAGGCTGACTTGGAGGTGAGGCAGTCACAACAGCGATGCTGCTTTGAGCTGTCAGCTGTGATTGCCCACACTGTGATCAGTGACCTCACTGGCATCACCACCTCTCAGTCAGAACAGGACCATACAGGCTCTGCTCTGCAGAAGAAGAAATCTTCCTGTCGGTGGTTCAGATTTCCAAGATTTCTGAAGCTGAGATTCAAGGTATGTTTTTAAAATGTCTTTATTCCCAGTCACACCATTAGCTTTAGACTCTGCTTTTCTGAATGATTTTCAACCATATATTTATGCTACTGTCAATCATATTTTGAATGATTTTTATCAAATTTTCTGCTCTTTGTTAAGAAATGGACAAAAAAAGTGCGTTTTCACACAGAGGACCAGGTGGTGGACAAACATATTCCAGATGGTACGTGTTTTAGTATTTCTATGGTGAAGTTGAATTGATGACAGTATTATACATAAAGAAGTGAGGGGTCCATGGTTTAGTTGTGTTCCATGGTTTAGTAGTCTTTCATGCTGCACAACTAATAAGGCATGAACAATAATGACAACAGCATGGAAGACTACACACAACATCCCTCTCACACCGTCTACTTCCTTTGACAACTATTTCCTTTCCTCTTTTGTAGCACCATCCACCTCTGACAAGACCATCCCTAAGATCAGGAGAAAGTCGTTGCGTACCAGACTGGCAACAGCTTTTACCAAGATCTGCAGAAAATCAGGGGAATCACCTACTTAGGTGATATTGCTGGAATTTAAAAATGTTATTCAAATAAAATGAAAAAAAAAAAGAAACGGACTGCTTATTTGTGACACCTACATGGTTACACGTGACATTAAAGGGCTAGACTTCTTATTCATTATGGTACAATTCCCATTTTTATTGTACAGAAACTTCTTGTACAGAAGCTTCTACGAAACAGACTTGGTAGAAGGCAATATGCATGACTATTGTTGGCAGATTGAACGGATGATTTCAAGCCCAACAACTGTTGAAAAGACAAAATTCAGTAATAACAGTACTGCACAGCAGCATCCTCACCCCAAATAGCATAATAACTACCAATAATATTCTAGTTGGACCCCATCATCTCATAGAGAAATAGAGACAATCGTATCTAAACAAATAAAATAATGAACCTAATTTGTATAGCAGTTTGTTAAGCAAGGTCTATGGTGATTTACAGAAAAAAGTATGTATGAAAGGATAATAAAGCTCATCTACCTGAGCTCAATCACCTCAGGAAGGTATTTGGCTGTAATGCTGGCGAGCAATGGCTTTTATTTAGCCAAGAAGCTGCACAGTTAACGCCTCTCACACAAAAAGGAAACCTCTTTCCGTCAAAAGGAAACTTCTGTGAACTGAATGAAAAATATATACTTAAAAATCATTTGAATTTATCAAGATGGTAAACTGAACCTGTGCCGTCAACACTAAAACTCCAGTGTCGGGGCAAAATGTATATTCAGTCTTTCTGTAATCATATTCAGTATTCATATATGTATTGACCACTATTAGTAAGCAGTGGAAACGAAATCACTTTACACTGTGTTCCAAATAAATATGCAAGTAATATTTTCTCAGATTTTCCAAAATTACCTATATGAATTGCAGTCATTGTAATTTTCCAGTCATCAACCATTAGAGTACAATTGAAAGGTTTTTGAACAAATTGCCAATGACATCAGTAAATAAAAAAATAAAAAACACTCAAAATGCATGTTCCAAATTATTATGCACAGCAGAATTTTCAACCTTTTCATTTTTATAAAGAACAACAAATGGTCATTTGTGAAATACGACTTAGCAGTTTATTACAAACTGAAATCAAACAGTTTTCAAGTCAAAACTTTATTATTGATGATGATGATGGTGATGTTACATTTGCATATAGGACCCCTTTTTCATCCATTGAATTTGTCAGGTTTTGTATGGTATTTACTTATATTATTTTGCATGAAGACAGAATACCCTCCAAGAGCTGGAGGACAGAAAATACAACAGGGAGCAAGAATGATAAGATGATTTGCAGTGTCATTACAAATGCATAGTCATGCCTTGCCATGAAAATTAACTTAATTACAAAAGCTATATTTCAGCCCTGCCACAAAATGACTTGCTGACATCATCTCAGGGATGGTCTTGCTACCTCAGGAGAACGTGTTGACAAGGACAGTTCATTTCACACCATAAGAACATATTACCTACTTCTAACCTGCCTTGATTACATAAGCAAACTGGATATTTCTCAATTGAATCCTTACCATGTTGGTAGCGGTGATACTGGTTTTACCAGATTTAGCTCCCAACACACATAATTAAACTGACTTTTCTGTGTTTTTCATCCATACTTTCTGCTTCTTGTCATACAAAGCCCAATGTACAAGCCCAATGTAGCCATGTGTCAGTGTTTTTCTGTGTCTGTCATTCATAGTTCCTCCTCATGTTTTTTAACCCGTCCCCTTCATTATTGTCATCAGGTGTTTCGTGTCTGGTGTATTTATACCCTGTTTCATTGTTTGATGTACTGCTGTGTTTGGAAAAGTGTTTTGGAAGTTGTTTTGTTCTTTCTCTGAATATGTCTTTGCATGTTAGTCATGTTTCTAAGTCGAACTCACTTTCAGGTTTGACCCAAGCCTGTTTGTGCGACACTGATTTTGAGCTTCTCTTTAATAAATCTCACTCTTCTCAGCATTTGTGTCCACCCTATCACTCCCTGACGCCTACAGCGTCACAAGTTTCTAGGTATTATAACATGCTGGACTGGATCAGCCTATATTAGATGATATAGTGTGTTTTTTTACTTAATTGTCTTTGTTGTAGTAGCTGGTTGTTTTAATTGGGGGGACACATTTGCTATCAAATCAAAGCCCACCCTATCCTCTAAAATATTAATATAAACTGATTCCACTGTAGATAAGGTATTTAATCACTGTATGTATAGTGACATAGAACATTTGTGGAATTACGGTAAATTGCAAATAAATAAAACAAAATACAACATTTTCTGTACTTATGTTTATTATTAGATAAATCCAAATTAATAAACTATATAAACTAAACAAGATACTCATTAATACATGATACTGTTGTCCACAAACTTTAAATAAATTATGCAGGCAATGTATGGATTATATTCAGATATAACCAAAAAAAAGATTGCATGCTCTCTGTAGGAGCTGAGCTTTAAGCATTTAAACCCATGGTCTATGCTAGAGAACCAAAATATTTTCTTCTCTTATCATTCACAGCTACAAATTCCTTGCAGACTGTCTTTTTATTCAACAAATCAAGCTTATTCTGATGGACATGACAGATAGCGACATGGTTAAGTTTGTTTTGAGTCATTGTAGAGCGGAGCCACGTCTTGAGCCTGTGGAGGCCACTAAAACTTCTCTCTGCCTCAGAGAATGAAACAGGGACTACTAAAAGCAACCTGACCAGAGCTTCCACTTGCTCAAATAATCCACGTACCCTTGAAGGCAAAGCACGAATGATCTCTGCAGCTTCTGCACTGTTACTGTATCTTTGTACCAGTATTCTCCTAATAAGGTGATGCATAATATTTAAAATAATATAACAACAGGTTTGATTATTATTATTATTATTATTATTATTATTATTATGTCTAGACTCTGTTGTATACTTACACTATCTCCACTCTTTTTTTTTTAACTCAGGAGCGTTGTGTTGTGTTCTGTGGTTTTATTTTTTTCTTTGGTGGCATGCTGAAATGACAAAAAATGTATGTTAAGGTTTCCTGACTAGACAAGACTAACATTAATGTTAAGACAGTAAGGCTGTGTCCCAAACAGCACACTCTGGAACATTACATACTGTACTACTGAAAGCACATCAAACAATTTATTTTATTTATTTGTTTTATTTATTATATTTTATTTTTTACACATTCAGTGTAGTAGCAGTCTGCAGTTTGGGACGTGGCCAGAGAGTAATGTAACTTTACGTTTCAGAGAGCTTTCTGACAAGTTTTAATATAAACGTTAGCTATCCCAAACCCTCCTAGTGTGTTACCATAATAGCACATTACAATAAAGCTGTTTTTTGTCATATATATATATATATGTCATATGGTTATATGGTCATATGGTTAGCTATTCATTGCTCTTATCACTGACCTCGCGTTTAATGCTGGCGCAAACTACCGACGCTCCAGCGAGGAGTGCGGGATATTTCTGAACAGGCGTCTCAACTAGAGGTGTCAATTCCAGGTTCATAGATTAAAAGTCCTCACCAGGATTTTGCTCAGGCTTCCTGGATTGTGTTGATTCCACCAATTTTACCTGGATTGCTAATTAGAAAATCTAGCAAGCTAGAGCAAAATCCTGGTGAGGACTTTTAATCTATGAACCTGGAATTGACAATTTTGCGCTGTGGGTACAAGGGAGTCTCTCGCTGTAAAAACAAAGCAGATACTTTCGGTTTCTAGCTTTAGCGACAAGCTCCCTGACAAGCGCTATGTGTCTGCCCGACTTGGTAAACACTACAGGGAAGAGCTACCTGTAGTACAAGATTCGGGCAGGCAGAATGAATGTGCAGACGAGCGTTGGCTTGGCTCTCGGTTGGCTTTCAAAAGTAATTGTGAACTCCCGATGCCTCCGACAAGGCGGAGTCACAATGAAAGCCACCGAGAAGCAGTTGTGTCTGTATTAGGGATGGGGAGATTCGGCACACATGTCTGCGATTCGACTGCACCGGTAGATTCAACGTGCATCAGGTTTAATTTGCGGGCGAATTTACGGTGCATCTCCTCTAGCCTTTTTGCATCTGCA
This sequence comes from Brachyhypopomus gauderio, assembly GCF_052324685.1. Taxonomy (NCBI): domain Eukaryota; kingdom Metazoa; phylum Chordata; class Actinopteri; order Gymnotiformes; family Hypopomidae; genus Brachyhypopomus; species Brachyhypopomus gauderio. Next base: position 9,890,456 of record NC_135223.1, read on the forward strand.
AATACCATGGTTAAATCGGGTGTTTTGTTTTCCAGTTTTTTGTATTCCTTATTCTAACGTATTTACAGAGGCAACATACTTTTTATTTTTATTGATTTCTTTTTTTTCCGAGGCAACATAAATGCACCATCGTGTCCTCAGGTACTGACGCAAACACGCAGACGCACACAAGACCTAAACCCAAGTCTATGCCTGTCCACAACATGTACTATTCCAACACATTCATCCCTTCATAATGTGTACTATTCCAACACATTCATCCCTTCCTTTGCTACTTTCTTCTTGCCCCAGGCAGCTCTGTGGACAAGTTTGATGCTGGGTAGGATATGTCATATATTCACTTCTAAAAATAGATAAAGCAATGAACATTTTAACGTATAATCTTCATTTTCCTTTTATTTATAATGTTCAAATACTGTATATATTATTTGTGAATGTAAAATCTAACATCCATAAAATGTTTTAGGAGACATGCAAAAACATGAGATTGCTTATCAGCAATTTTCAAAAAATGTAAGAATTTCACAGAAGGCAACGCAGGTAAAGTACAAGTTGAATATGCATTTAGCTAAATACAGTGGAACCTCGGTAAGTGATTTGGATAACAACCAAAGATTTCGCTAAAAATTTGCACCGGATAGCGAACAGCTACGTTACCCATACGGTGAAAGTACCATGCGCATGCGCAGTAGCCCTAGGTAGGTCGTTCGATGGGTAGCACAGATTTTCATAACACATGTCCAGGGCCAGAATGGGTGTGATGCATGTCCCGGCCCAAACTACTGAGATTAACATGGGCCAGCCCAATGTTATTTGCACTTGAAGACTCTGCCAATCAGCAGTTTTAGTGAGGGTAATGCTGCAGGCAGGAGCCCCGGTGGGCGTGGGTAAAGGGCGGAGCATGTGTCAATCATTTTTTACTGCAGCCAATCATCTTAACAGATCTGCCAAAAGAAGGCGTATGTTACGTATGTAAATGCATACCTTTGCGAGCGATGTAAAACGGAGATGATGGCATGGGCGGTGCTGTTATGAACACTTTATTCACAATAGCATGAGGCAACGCGAACTATAAAGAGATATCATGTGCTATCTGCGCTTTGATGACAAGAGCACAAGGGCTGCCCGCCTTGCAACTGATAAATTTGCTATGATCTCGGAGATATTTGATAAATTTGTGAAAAACAGTATTGCTTCTTACACGCCCGGTGAGAACATAACTGTTGATGAGCAACTGTTCCCAACTAAAGCTCGCTGTCGTTTCACTCAGTACATGGCCAATAAACCCGATAAATTTGGGATTAAGTTCTGGGTGGCACAACTGTATTCGGTGAAGGGTAGCACCCGTCGTTGGCCTGTAGCGGTGTTCTATAACCTTCTAGACCTGGCTGCACTAAATGCACATATATTGTTCAAACAGTGCATGAACTTTAACTAGTTATATTATAGATATATTACTAGATTATATAACTAGATAATTAGCTTAATAAAAATTGACGACGAAAGTCTAGTATCTGATTGGCTGCAATGCTCCAATGCAATGATTGGCTGCAATGATTGACACATGCTCCGCCCTTTACTCACGCCCACAGGGGCTCCGGCCTGCAGCATTACATATATGGTTTTAGTTATTATCTAACTGCGTCACTATGACAACACGGCTTATGGCGTCACAATGCAGGAGACCGTATAAAAGTCGCCACACAGCGTTTAAACCACAGATGGTTTAATCATCACTGCGGTTGAAGTACTACCAGCGGTTCATTGTGCGAGTAAGAGTGACTATTCCAAGTGATCATGAGTAAACAACTGAGAATGGTAAGTTAATGTTCCTTTGAGCAAGCTAGCTGGCTGGGTGGGGTGTGTAATGGACAAAAAATAACTATTATATCGCGATCGATGGATCGCCAGTAGTTGGCGAATTAGTAACTGAGCGTGTGAAGACAGTCAAATGCGTGTTTTCCACTACGCCGGTTTAAAAAGTATTAGGTTCGCTAGGCTTGTAAACAAACCTCGCACCACGAAGGTGTAGCAGTGTGTCGCCCTCAGAGCTGATGAGGTAACCGGGCCACGACACAGACCGTTAGTGCAGGTGAGAGTGTGGACCGGCTGGGGAGCCGCATGAAACCTGGCAAAGAGCCGCAGGTTGGCCACTCCTGCACTAGACGAACATCAGCGTTCTATTGCCTCCCGCTCCCGCCAAAAAATCGCTTGTTTTAATCCCGCACCCGCCCGCTACATACACATTTCTGTCGCCCCCGCCCTCAATCCTAATATGAATTGAATTGATTAAATTTAGTACTTGAAATTTTCTTATGAATTAATTAAAACAGCAATATAGCGATGGATCGCGCTGTCCCATTTCTTACTACAGTCCAAACACACGCCGTCAGGTGGTACACCAACACTTTCTGATATCTATCACAACAAGCAAATGGTAGACGATTTCCATCTCCATTAATTACAATGGAATATGACTTCCATACATCACTTTCCTGTAGTTGGCTTAATTGTGGTGTATTCGCCTGTTTTGAATTGAATTTTCCACAGCTGAAACTGGTTGACCGTCTCTGCCATTTCGGTATCAAAATGACGCACATTTCATGTTCACGTGATGAGTTGCTTAGCCAATATTTTGAATTAGTTAATTGCTTACTTACTGAATGATTAGTTGTTTTCGTCCTGTTCCTTATGCATGGAAATCATTGCGTTGTTATTATCATTTTCTAGACTATTAATTTGCGGGATTTTTCTACATGTATATGTGGTCCCTCCCGCATCGCCTGGACTAATTAATCTCCCGCTCCCGCCAATAACAATTAAATTCTGTCCCGCGCCGCAAGATATTCTGAGGGGACCCGCGGGACTACCGCGGGAGTGCAGACATCTACCAAGAACCTCAAGACATTCATAATAAATACAGGGTTGCCAACTCTCACGCATTGAGCATTTAGTGAAGACTGTCTTCACACGCTCACACGCTACACATCCGATTTCTCACGCCGAAAAAAAAATCTAGTTTATTTACCTCTGATCCATATCTATGATTCACCGAGTTACTAGTTCGCTCTGGCGCCAACCACTGGCGATCGATCGATCGCGATATAATACTTAATTTGTGTCCAATTTACGCTCGTTATGTTAAAGGCATCCGTTTGATTAATTTTTGCAGGTTGTTTAAGCACAGATACGAAAATGTCGTGTGTGTATGTGCCGTTGCTTGTCAGTGATACAGATTTAGAATGCCGTGCTGGTCTCACAAATATCATTATTCAGATTGTGAGACTGTAATGTAGAATATTGCACAAAAATAGAACTAAATTGCTTTGGATCACAAATGGCGACTCAGATTAACATTAACTGTCCGGTTACATCCCAGTTACTTTATTTTACGCCCCCTTATCATATTGAAGATGTGTAACCAATTAATATTGGTTATTAACCATCTGAGGTCATTATTAAAATCGATTATTATTCTCTCCTTGAGAGTCCAGCGGGGTTGAAGAATAAAATCAAAATTATAAAATGTTCGTATTCCCCATATCCTGTCTGCGTGGATGTCCGCAGCCTGTATTATCTTCACAGAAAAGTGTAGCATTCTACAACGTGCTTAACGCATAATGTAGCCTACTTTAAGATAGAAGGGCTGTATAACACGCATGGTTTTATTTAGAAATACACATTAGAAAGCAATACATAGTATTCAGCGCAGTTTCCGAAAATCAATTGTGGCGTGGAATTACGTTATTTGTTGGTCTTTAGGGTATCACACATCTTAACATAAGGCTGCTACTGGCCCACTACAAAACTAAAAATTCTTATGCACAAAATTTTCTTTATTCCGCGATCGTTAGTTAGCCAGAAATTAATCTATTCATGAACCAAAATCAACACATTGGCTTTCAAAATATCGTGTACGCCCCCCCCACCCACCCACCCACCTGCCCATGGCGTCTGAGCAGTCCAAATACGATAGACAACCCCCCCCTTCCGTGTTAGTGGAGTCTAGACCAAGCCTGCAAAAGAAAATCTACCGTTTTCTATGGGACACTCTCATAAAGCGTCACTAGTTTCCTCCCTTTTTAGCGCATACACAACAATTCTAATAACGTCACCTTGTGGAGGATTTTGAGAAATGCAAAATCCGTAATCAGGAACGACTCATTAAAAGTCTTTTTTTCTTCATTTTCTCTACTACAGACAGCAGAAGAGCTTCCTGCTGAGGGCCGTGATGTGTCTGCCCCCAGCGTGAAAAGCAAGCAGGCAAAGAAAGACTTTTCTCCATGTGGGAACTTCATATCCACCTCTGGGACTAATCCAGCTGTTCTAACTGAAGAGTAAGTACTCACTCTCCACACATCACATACTCAATCTTTACATACATGTGCTGGAAGATTAAACTAGGTGACAATGTAACACTTTTTTTTTTTTTTTTTTTTTTCTTTTTTCAGACATTGGCAAGAGCTGAGGAATTCACTGCCATGCAATGTGAGTACGAATCTGTCTCTCTGTCTTCCTATCTGCCTGTGTGTCTGTCAGTATGTCTGTCTGTGTTTACTGGTAGAACAAAACACAGTACAAATCGGGGTAGGAGTTACCATAGCAACATGAGCCTTTGGCCATGTCTGGTCAGACCTTCATAACGGTACACGTTCTTTGCATTGGCATTTTAATTCTTAAAGAAATAATCAGCTTAAGGTTAAAAAAGAAAAAGGGGGGAAAAAAAGCTTTTGGATACTGATTAACGTTTTACACTTGGCTTTAACCTAACTAGATGAAAATGGAGGATTTCATTGACGTGCTGGAAAACATCTCAGCATGGGTGAAAGTAGCTGTGAAGGAGGTGGTTGCTCCAGGTTTTGAGTCAGGCCTGTTAGGGGTGAGGTCCTCAGCAGGAATCTGCATCTCCAGCAGCCCTCATGAGGTGGAGCATGGAAAGACACATGATTCTGAAAGTTGGTGGTGAGTATTCATTTGGAGTATTAATATGCTGAGTTATTTACTCAGTTAAACTCAGTCCACAAGCACTGAGTTTAACGGTTTTGGCTTAATTTCTGTCATCAAGCCTGTGATTCCTTTATGTATTTTATAGTTTATTGGGAAACTTTAATTTCAGCAGGTTTGATGTGGCCTCAAGAAGCAGCACAGCATCTCTGCCAGAGCCTCTCGGGGTCATCTTTGACATCTCAAAGGACAAGATCTTCAGCCTGATCCACGGAGAGGTCACGAGGGCCATTATGAATATGTTGCCACCTGAGACAAAACGTTATCTCAACATGAAAGAGACCATCAGCGTCATGTCCGCTATTGTGGATGACTCCCTAAAACAGGTGAAGGGCTAAAAATGTTTTAGTTCATTTATTCTATTATTTTTATTATTAGTCATGTTTTCCTCCATAGTTGATGTGTTTATATATCCATTAGCAATATATGCAGTGTGAGACCAAGGCGAGTGATCAGTGACTACAATCTTGTTTACTGCTCTTGCACATGTTGTTACTCTAGATGAACTCATCTCTTCGGGAGATTTATTGCACTCCTGACCTCTATGAAAGTGTTAGACTGTCTGTAAGCCACATTGAGTACGTTGCCCACCATCTGATGCTTGGAGTTATGACCAGAATGCTGGGTTTTCTGGAATTCTGCATAATCACAAGCTGGTCAAGTGACATTCGAGGTTTCCCCACACACATTCATGACGAGCTGGATGAGTTGCTGCCTTTGGTCACATCGGCAACAGTAGGTGCAACTGTTGAGCACATGTTGAGCGTCTGCAGTGAGGGAACATCAAATGATGTTGCTGGAGATGTCTCAGACAGACCCCTGTGGGACTTCCTACAGGCTGTGTCTAAACACATCAGCTCTGCAGCTCTGAGTGGCAAAACCTCATCCTCAATTGACCGGATTATGCAGTTGCTGGAGTACAGCAAGCCGAGACCCCGTTCTGAAAGGATCTTGGAGAGTATCATTTTCAGCAGCACAAATGAAGATCATAACATGGGCATGTTCAATAATGTGAACACACATGGGCTCTTCAGTATGTCCTGTGAGACTTTCCAGCTCGAGGCTTCCAAGAGGGTTAGCAATGTCATTATGAGTGTTACCTCAGAGCTCACAAAAGTATCCCAGGTGTCAATCTTCAAAAATGCAGATTTGAGCTCACCTCCAGTTTCTGAAGCTTCCCTCAAAAGTAATGCCTTTGCTTCAGCAGTATCGATTGTAAATGGAATTACCGATGCACTCAGAAGCTCTTTTGAGGAGGATTTGTTAAAGTTGGCTCATCCATCCACTGACCCAGCACTGTACAAATCTCAAGTGCAGCTGGTATCAGAAAAGGTCCTGAGGTCCACCCAGGCTAAACTTAAAGATGCTTTGGTGACAAACCTCCTCATCAGGGCTGATGTAATTATGGCAGCCCAATCCAGTGGCAGTAAGTGCTACAACCTACTGCTGAACTCGAAAAACATCGCAAAAAGCATTATTGAATGCATGTTGTCAGTGCTTCCATTCTCTGAAGTGCACATTCCTGGGCAACTAATAGCAAGGGATTTTTTAACATCTCTGAAGGAAAGGCTGGAGGTTCTATGCATGAGGCCGATGTTAACCTCATCTGACATTCATTTAGAAGCCCTCAGTGACTTCATAACTGTAGACAGTTTTGAAGTAATTGCTGAGAAATTGATCAGCAGTGGTCCCCTTAAGCAAAACGAGAAGTCTGAGTGTTCCTGGAAAGCACTGGAAAGCATACTCTCCATAGACTCCCTCAGGCAGTCCTCCCAGGAGCTCATCCCTATAGTGGGGAACTTGATGCTGGGAAGGATTGCGGCTCTGGACCAAGAAAAAGCACAAATGAGCTGCGGGGGGACTCGGTCAGTGTTGTCAGATACTGACCTCTCCAATGAGGCACTCCAGTCAGGCATCGTGAGGAGCTTTGTGAAGACAGCTACAGAAAAGCTTCTCCAACAATGCCTTGGTCTGAAAACCTGCACCAAGCCTGACCCTGCATCTTTCTTTGAGCGCTACTCTTTTGGAAGCCCATCCGTGAGGGAGGCTGACTTGGAGGTGAGGCAGTCACAACAGCGATGCTGCTTTGAGCTGTCAGCTGTGATTGCCCACACTGTGATCTGTGACCTCACTGGCATCACCACCTCTCAGTCAGAACAGGACCATACAGGCTCTGCTCTGCAGAAGAAGAAATCTTCCTGTCGGTGGTTCAGATTTCCAAGATTTCTGAAGCTGAGATTCAAGGTATGTTTTTAAAATGTCTTTATTCCCAGTCACACCATTAGCTTTAGACTCTGCTTTTCTGAATGATTTTCAACCATATATTTATGCTACTGTCAATCATATTTTGAATGATTTTTATCAAATTTTCTGCTCTTTGTTAAGAAATGGACAAAAAAAGTGCGTTTTCACACAGAGGACCAGGTGGTGGACAAACATATTCCAGATGGTACGTGTTTTAGTATTTCTATGGTGAAGTTGAATTGATGACAGTATTATACATAAAGAAGTGAGGGGTCTATGGTTTAGTTGTGTTCCATGGTTTAGTAGTCTTTCATGCTGCACAACTAATAAGGCATGAACAACAATAATGACAACAGCATGGAAGACTACACACAACATCCCTCTCACACCGTCTACTTCCTTTGACAACTATTTCCTTTCCTCTTTTGTAGCACCATCCACCTCTGACAAGACCATCCCCAAGATCAGGAGAAAGTCGTTGTGTACCAGACTGGCAACAGCTTTTACCAAGATCTGGAGAAAATCAGGGGAATCACCTACTTAGGTGATATTGCTGGAATTTAAAAATGTTATTCAAATAAAATGAAAAAAAAAAAGAAACGGACTGCTTCATTGTGACACCTACATGGTTACACGTGACATTAAAGGGCTAGACTTCTTATTCATTATGGTACAATTCCCATTTTTATTGTACAGAAACTTCTTGTACAGAAGCGTCTACGAAACAGACTTGGTAGAAGGCAATATGCATGACTATTGTTGGCAGATTGAACGGATGATTTCAAGCCCAACAACTGTTGAAAAGACAAAATTCAGTAATAACAGTACTGCACAGCAGCATCCTCACCCCAAATAGCATAATAACTACCAATAATATTCTAGTTGGACCCCATCATCTCATAGAGAAATAGAGACAATCGTATCTAAACAAATAAAATAATGAACCTAATTTGTATAGCAGTTTGTTAAGCATGGTCTACGGTGATTTACAGAAAAAAGGATGTATGAAAGGATAATAAAGCTTACATCTCCCTGAGCTCAATCACCTCAGGAAGGTATTTGGCTGTAATGCTGGCGAGCAATGGCTTTTATTTAGCCAAGAAGCTGCACAGTTAACGCCTCTCACACAAAAAGGAAACCTCTTTCCGTCAAAAGGAAACTTCTGTGAACTGAATGAAAAATATATACTTAAAAATCATTTGAATTTATCAAGATGGTAAACTGAACCTGTGCCGTCAACACTAAAACTCCAGTGTCGGGGCAAAATGTATATTCAGTCTTTCTGTAATCATATTCAGTATTCATATATGTATTGACCACTATTAGAAAGCAGTGGAAACGAAATCACTTTACACTGTGTTCCAAATAAATATGCAAGTAATATTTTCTCAGATTTTCCAAAATTACCTATATGAATTGCAGTCATTGTAATTTTCCAGTCATCAAACATTAGAGTACAATTGAAAGGTTTTTGAACAAATTGCCAATGACATCAGTAAATAAAAAAATAAAAAACACTCAAAATGCATGTTCCAAATTATTATGCACAGCAGAATTTTCAACCTTTTCATTTTTATAAAGAACAACAAATGGTCATTCGTAAAATACGCCTTAGCAGTTTATTACAAACTGAAATCAAACAGTTTTCAAGTCAAAACTTTATTATTGATGATGATGATGGTGATGTTACATTTGCATATAGGACACCTTTTTCATCCATTGAATTTGTCAGGTTTTGTATGGTATTTACTTATATTATTTTGCATGAAGACAGAATACCCTCCAAGAGCTGGAGGACAGAAAATACAACAGGGAGCAAACACAAGGTTTTTCATTAAGGAGACTGCTCACAGAGCCATTGGCTCAAGCTGAAATTACATACTTAAGCAGTACGTTCTGCTTAACAGTGCGTTGTTTCAGTAGATGACTGGGCAGTATACATACAAGCTCACACATACTACGTCCACCATGTTAACGCCAGCCCCGGAGTTACCTCACTACTAACACCTAGAGGGTGGGAGGAGGTTCAGCACCCTGATAGGCTGACAAACTGGTAACCAGATTGGTTACACACTACACTGTAGTGTAACATAATATTAAAATCCTCACTGTGTAGCAGGTAATAGTCAGATCATTTATATGTAAAATGTATAAAATTGCACATCTCAACTCCATAAGGGAGATTATCATGAAGAATAAAGTATCTTTATACTTTATCAGGGACAATACAACAGAGGAGATCAGGAAAACACTTACAGATCAAACACTTAATCAGGGATAACAATCAGAACAATCTTCATCCTTATACACTTGGTCTGCACTATCTACATAATTGTAAGGCATACTGGTCAGAACATCAGATCATTATTTATCAAATGTAATATACCGTAAATGATATATGGTATTTCTGATGAATCAGGCTTTTGTTACGGTACAGCGCCCCCCTACCGGTCGCCTCTGTCCACAGCGGCAGTTGTCGTTGTTGTTGTGGTTGTTGTGTACGTCCCTCAGGTGGGTGGGGCCCGCGAGCCGTCTCACCTGAGGGTCGTTTGTTTGTCTATATATGTCTTGTCTTTGTACCAGTTGACCGCTGGGGGGGTATTCCAAGAAGCGGGTTAAGCGATAAAACCGGGTAAGTTAACTCAGAATTCATGGAAACTCAAGGTTTTCCGTTCCAGAAACTGAGCTTAGAGAGAACCTGAGTCAGTTACTATAGCAACTTATGCTCTGAAGCTAACCTGCTCGCTGGCAGGTTAACTTGGACCTGAACCCGAGTTACAAACACGTCATCATGACGTGTCCTTTCCTCGAAGATCATGTGGATTTTGAAGCTCAGTTTATTCGCCGAGCTCTTCGTCGGGAACGCCTTATAAAACCCCGAAATAGACATAGGCCTACTATCATTTTCGGATTATTTTTCAATGAACGTTATTGTTTTTCAGCACAATCCATTCTCTCCAGATTTTTATACATCGCTCTTCGTTTTTTGCATCTCTGATGTGTAGATTGTTATTTAGGATGCACTTTGTGTAATACAACACAGTGCTCTGGGGCCTTTACTACCGCCACTTGCATCCGTGTTAACCATTTGCAGACAGTGCCTTAGACGTTGTAGCGGTCACAATAGTACATTTTAAATAACATGTTGTCTACAACTTAAAATATGTCTATGCCTGGTGTAAACAAGTTTTGTTTGCCAGAAATATGAATTTGTGCATTTTGGCACTTTTGCTGATGTGCTTTCTTAAAATTCTTGAAGAAAGAATTCTGAATATGCTAATATGTGAACGTGAAACCAACTTTACCATAGTAAAAGAGAGACGCCAGTAGCACACTGACACTGCTGAGGGTCTAACTCATCATGTGATCCCTCCGCGACACGGTTGACATTACCTAAACGTGAAAAAATAAGTTCGCATTGCCAAAGATGGAGCAGTCTAAGCCAGGGTCAACTACGAAACGTAAAGGTGGCGCTGAAAAGCTGAGAGAGATAATTACCTCTGCCATTTCATATTTTATTTGTAAGGATATGCGACCCTACAACGTGGTAGAAAACGAGGGCTTTCTTGAGCTGCTGCACACACTGGAACCGAAATACAGCATTCCCTCTCAACGACACTTCAGTGAAAGCTGCATACCTATACTATATGAAGAAGTCCAAAAGGACATAAAGCGCGACAATCGACACAGGGCCGTCAACAATCGACACACAACGCCACCCCCACCCCAACAATGTTTTGCATTATTATAGTAGGTAGTAGGGATGGGGAGATTCACCGATTCACATCGGTGAATCGGCACACATATCTGCGATTCGACTGCACCGGTAGATTCAACGTGCATCGGGTTTAATTTGCGGGCGAATTTACGGTGCATCTCCTAGCCTTTTTGCATCGGCAAATACCATGGTTAAATCGGGTGTTTTGTTTTCCAGTATCTATTCCTTATTCTAACATATTTACAGAGGCAACATACTTTTTATTTTTATTGATTTCTTTTTTTTCCGAGGCAACATAAATGCACCATTGTGTCCTCAGGTACTGACGCAAACACGCAGACGTACACAACAAAGATGGAGGGAAACGAGAGCATTAGCAACGACAAAGATATTTAATGCACCAAAAAAGACACTTGCTTGGTTCTTTGTGGTTCGTCGTTCTCTAGCGGTTCGTTGCTCTATTAAGTCATTGTGCTCTGTGTTTCCCTGCCTCGTTTGTGTCTTTCATGCCCATGTACTTGTCTCACTTGGATGGCTCTCCGGTTACGACTCGTGCTTGTTACGACTTTGATTATGGAATTCCCTATAATAAATCTCGCTCTTCTTAGCGTCCGCCTCCTCGCTCAGCATCACGTGCTGCGTTACAGGCTGCACTGGTTGGGCCATTGCCAATAAAGAGAGTTGCTACTGTGACTACCCGATCCGCACACCCTGCCCGATCCGTACCGAGCATGCGCGAGAAAATGTGCGCATGCGCGTTGCGATTGGCCCAGGCACGTATCGGGCAGATATTTTGCGCATGCGTTAACACTTTACGACACTACTATAGATGCGAAGTAGTGAACGGAATGTGTGATCGTACGAGAAGCGTTGTAATAAAAAATGAAGGATTTCAGATTTTATGGCGAGTTAAAGGAGTACATCTCCCATGGTTTTTTCAAATCGACTTGTGATAAAAAATATGCGACGTGAAATTCGTCGTGTATCTGAAAACTTTATAGTTGAAGGTAAGTTGAATTCAAACCATGTTGCTAAGTTAACAGTCGGTCCTGTCGTGGAATATAAAGTTCTTATAAATATGTTTATAAATAACAATGGTGGAACGTTTTCTTTTTATGTTAAGATAACCGAATGTTTTACGTCGTACCAAACAAAAATTATATGCGTTTGGTTATGTTGACTGAAGAGGAAAAGAGGTCTGCTCTGATCGAGTGTCATAACCCTGGCACCGGTGTTACCATCATAGTGTACGAGGCACTAGAGACAGGGTTATTGCCGGTTACTTTTGGCCTACCTTTTGTTTGGTCCGATGTAAAACATTCGGTTATCTAAACATAAAAAGAAAACGTTCCACCATAGTTATTAACTTTATATTCCACGACAGGACCGACTGTTCTTAGGAACATAGTTTGAATTTAACTTACCTTTTAACTATAAAGTTTTCAGATACACGACGAATTTCGCGTCGCATATTTTTGTCACAAGTCGGTTTGAATAAACTCCTTTAACTCGCCATAAAATCTGAAATCCTTCATTATTTTATTACACTTCTTGCACCCCAAACGAATGTTCTCCCCAATGTAACCAATGTATAAATCTATCTCTCATATATATATATATATACATATTATATTATATGTGTATGTTTATATAAGCAGTTACAATTATAATAAATATATATTTTTTTATTATTATTACTACTATTATTATTTTTAACAGTTTACAAAGGTGTCGTAAAATGTAACGGTAGTGTCGTAAAGTGTTAACGCATGCGCAAAATATCTGCCCGATACGTGCCTGGGCCAATCGCAATGCGCATGCGCACATTTTGTCGCGCATGCTCGGTACGGATCGGGCAGGGTGTACGGGTCGGGTAGTCACAGCTACTACCTGGGAGGGCGTGGCCAGAGCAGGAAGACAGTCTTTGACCTCACTTCCTCAAGTCTAGGAGGCCTTTTTTGTTGTTTGGTTTATCTTTGCAATCCTTATATTTATTTGTGTTTAAAGTTTCTAAAAGTATTTGTTTGTTATTTACAATAAACACTCAATTTTATTTGGACAACAACTTTCTGTGTACCTTGGACTTTGTGGGATTTGTAGAGTCAGACATTTTTGCCCAAGCGACCATAGTGGTTATCAATAGTACAGGAAATAACCACTACAGTGTTAATTTAGCTTCTGTTTGTTAATTTGTCATCAATTTCCTGATTTCCCCTGCTATCCTATCTCTTTGTGTGTCAGGACCAGTGATGCCGGTAACGTGTTACTTAGTAACGTGTTACTGTAGTCGGACTACTTTTTTCAGTAATGAGTAGTCTAATGCAACTACTATTTAACCGCGTTTCTTGCGCGGTTACGTCATCTCTGCTCTGCGGCGCCAAAGTCAGATGTGAACAATATGGAAGGAGAGAGGTTCGCCTTTAACAGCTGGAAATACAGGCATTATTTTGATTTTATTTCGGCTAAGGATGACAACATTAAGGTCCATTGTACACTCTGTGCTGTCTACCTTCAAATACACAACGTCAAATCTGGAAAAAAAACGGGAGGGGGGGGGGCGGGGGTTGGGCGAACATAAATTGTTACCGGGCGGGTGTAAAATGGACTAAATTCAGTATTATATCGCGATCTATCGATCGCTGGTGATTGGCGCCAGAGCAAACTAGTAACTCATTGAATCATAGATGTGGATCAGAGGTAAATAAACTAGATTTTTTTTTGGCGTGAGAAATCAGCGTGTGAAGACGGTCAAATGCGTGTGTGTCACGCTCAATGCGTGAGAGTTGGCAACCCTGTAAGTGGGCGGAGTTGAACAGAAAGACTGTCTTATTTATTTTTATTTAAAAAAACATGTAAGCCTATTTCAAGAAAAACTTTACAAATGCCAGTGTCATTTTTGATGTTCCGGTTAAAATACATGTCAATAAAGTGAGTATTGGCAGAACTGGTAGTCATTTTCATGTTATAGGGGCGGGGGATCAGCTTCTGCTGAAAGTAACTAAAAGTAATCTAACTTATTTACTTTTAAAAGCAAGTAGTCAGTAACTTAACTGAGTTACTTCTTAAAGAAGTAGTCAGTAGTCGGATTACTGTTTCAAAGTAACTATGGCAACACTGGTCAGGACTAAGATCACATCCCATCAGCAAAAGTGTGTCAACAAAGTCTTAATGATGCTCTAAAAGCAGAGATGGCTTGCAAGGGAGTCTCTTTCACCCAACAAGCTGATACAATTGTCTATCAGGCTAAACAACCTAATCGGTTCCCGTCAGAGATTTTCACTCTGTCCTGCTGTAGTGCCATCCTCCCAGTATGACTGGTGTTCTCACATGTCACTTCTCTGTTGCACTCTCTTCCCTGATGATGTACCAGCAGGAAAATCATCTCTGCATGTACTGTATGTATGTCCCCTGTATTTCTGAAGCTGCCGTGCATCATTATCTCTACCATCAGGTTCTTCCATAGTACCTCAGCCATGTCAGCAGTAGAGCAAAGATAACTTTCTCCATCTCTCCCATCCTGCTGCACCTCTGTGCAGTAACTTTCTCCATAAGCCTCTGGGTCCTTCTCAAAGCAACCCAAGCAGAATGAAAGTCCAGGACAAAGCAGGGACCATGAGGGTTCCCTGAGCTTATGGAGACAATTACTCAGTCTGCAGCTCCAATTCGAGATTCTGGCACAGTTCCAATCTTTAAATCTCGAATGAAGACTCACCTATTTAATCAATCCTTCCTACATACAAAGGTGTGGAGCTCGAGAACCCCTAACCCTAACCCCCAGTCATTGAATCTTCTGGTAATCTGAGATGTTTATGCTGTCATCCAGCCATGTAATGCATTCACTCTAGTTGTGATAATGATCTGGGTGGAAAGCAATGGCTCAGTGACCGCTCATGACTCTGGTCACCTCCAGGCCGATGCCAACTCCTACCTAAGGCCCAACATCCACATTGGAGGGACTACTCGGCCTAGAAATAGAACCATAAATATGGACTTCTACTAGCTGGGCAGCCCAATGAAGGATGGGTTCCATTTTGATTCTTGGTCCTTCCAAGGTATCTTCATAATTTTCCTTGCCACTGTTGACCCTGGTTTGCTAATTAGGGACCTGAACCCATGCACTTGTGACATGTTATAAAATGTGCTATATATAAAAATAATAATAAAATAATAATAAAACAAACATCACAGTAATAGGAAACATCTGAAGGCCTTTATTGATAAAAAATTTAATGGCTGGGTCAGCAACCATTCATGATGTAGCAATGACTGCACAGAAAAGCAGAAATGGACTGCAAAGAGATGGAGTGACTGGTTAACGGAGCTTGTTCCTAATGGCAGCACACTTGGGGATGTTGATCTGTGCGACAAGAGGAGGGATACAGCAGCAGCAGTGCGGGCAGGTCACAAACTCAGAGGTTCTAATGTTCTTGCTCTTAGACATCTGCGGATTAAGGTTATATTTAAAATGAAGGTCAGTTAAATTCTTGTTACAATTTAAGACTAGAGCAGTCATTGTGCTGGATTTCACTGGAAACAAATGAACCAATAGGTTTTCAGTGAAATTTTTTTACAAGGAGAAAATGTTGCTGAAAAGTTAAATTAGCATTCAGAAGCATATTATGGAGCTCCTACCTTCATTCCTGCTCTCTCGTCCGTACTGACATATATCTCTAAGTATGTGCCTTTTACTCTATGCTTGGAGGAGTCAAACATGCTGCGTTTTTTTGTCATGCACCCTAGAGCAGATTGCGGCGTGAATTTCCAAGCGATGCTCAGCGAACCAGCGGCCACGCGTCTCACACCCCGCGCCGGGGCTGAGCACCCACGCTTGGAGACTCTTCTCTGTGATCTGCATCGCAACAGCTGCTATCCCTCCCTTCCGTTCTTAGTGCACCATTTTCACTCCCTGGTTATTTTGTGAAGCGACCCAGGTAGTTAAACTTTGACCTTGGTTTTGGATGCACTTTCTTTTGTTTGGATTTCTCACAGACAATTCTGGGGGCTTTCAGCTCTCTGTGCTTGTCTGCATAAGCCTCTGGGTCCTTCTCAAAGCGGCCCAAGTAGTTGTACTTTGGCCTGCGCTTCCTCTTATGCTCTGGAATTCCATTGACTTTCCCCAAGATGTGATTTTGGATGGCGGTCACATCCGAGGTCTGTGATCCAATTGGAGGTAGTGGCTCGAAGTATCTGAAGCCAGTATTCACCAACGACTGGGAGTTTAAGAGGGAGATGTGATCAGAGCAAGCAGGGGCGGATCTATGGGCGGGCTTGGGTGTCCGCCTTATCATAAGCTCAGAATACAGTTTTCCGTATGAAAATTAATGAAAATAAACTATAATTGCTGCAGGATGGCGCCTAGAGCACGAGTCATTTAATGACCATACACCCCGCCCACCCCGAACAACTTTTGTTCGCCCCCCCCCCCCATCAACAAATTACGCCTGTGCCATAGGGGGTCTGCACAGGGGCTTTGGGGAATATTGACTTCCTTGGCCTGAAGCAGAAGCAACCCTTTGTGCCCTTTGAGCCACACTCTGAAAATAGCACCGTGGATGTTCAGAATGTTTTGAGCATATCTGAAAGTTACATACAACCAGAGGTGGGTAGAGTATTCAACAATTTTACTCAAGTAAATGTACTGTTACTTGAACCAAATTTTACTCAAGTAAAAGTATGCATCCAAAAATGTATTGAGTAAAAGTGAAAAAAGTACTTGCTGCCAATCCATAATAAAAGCCTCTCTTAATGTAAAGGGCAAGGGTATGCAACAGAAACAGAAGGTCCAGGGGGAGGTCCTTTCTCTGTTTTACCTAGAAACAACGATGTGAAATATTCTGATTGGTTGATTTTTAGTTTTTTTTTTCTATCACAAGCACTTAAAGTGGATTTGAAAGCCGATTTAGAGGAGAAATACAAATCATTGGTGAAGCGTTAATAACATATATTACATATAATAGATAAAGCATCTTTTTCAAGATCAATCTACCTTCAGAGAAGGCATTGAAGGCCCTGACGGTTCGCCACTGGTAACTTCAATTTGTGCCACAAAAGCACTAACTGAGGAGACTGTCAACCAGTACGTGTAGCTACAACTTGACGCCAACTGAATCAATTTGTAGCAAACATTGGTTCAACTTAATCATCATATATTGCTAACGTGTACACTCACAGAGTTTGAACTGGTTTTTAGTATTGCACTGTGTTACATTTAATAATTACATCATTAATTAATGATTATTTTGAAAGGCGAAAGACAATGGGCGCTGAACTGCGTTTGTTTTCATCTATGGAGCCAGGTTGCATGTTTTTTAAAAAGCTGATATTAGCTACATTACTTACACTGTGCAATGTTTTCATAGAATCGAAAACATTAATTTTACATTTCGTGTAATGGAAAGGACACTAGACAGTAATTCACAGCAGTAAGAAAATCATTGGACTAAAATCACCAATTTGTTATTTAAAATTCCACCTTAAATTGTCCCACCATATTCCTGATGCTGTGAATAAGAAACAGGGTTGCCAACTCTCACGCAATGAGCATGAGACACGCGCACTTGACTGTCTTCACACACTCTCACGCCATACATATGATTTCTCACGCTGAAAAAAATCTAGTTTATTTATCTTTGATCTACATCTATGATTCAATGAGTTACTAGTTCACTCTGGCGCCAACCACTGGCGATCGATCGATCGTGATATAATACTTAATTTGTGTCCATTTTACACCCCCCCCCCCCCCCAACAATTTACACTCGCCACCCCCCCCCCCGCCCCCAAAGATCAAATCTCACTCCAAGTGATCTTGAAAAGTTGGCAACCCTGTTAACATGTGATAACAAAAATAAACACCGGTTTTCGGTGCAAACCGCTATACCGCCCAGCACTAACTCAAACAGACATACCTATCTGTCGAAGAATTCAAAGAAATTGTAATAATGAAAGAAATAATCATGACTCAAGGGTAAATTCAGCTGATCCAAGAGAAGTGTACAAATTCAAAGTCAAAGCACAAACTGATCCTTATTCTGGATAACGCTAGATTTCCTTATGAGCATCCATAATGGGATAAAGGCACTCAGTTGTCTGGAGGGCAGAAACAGAGGATAGCCATCGCTCGAGCTCTGGTACGCAAGCCCAAAGTGCTGCTGCTCGATGAAGCCACTTCAGCCCTGGACACGGAGAGTATTAAATATAGTACTGTAATTGTGCTATAATAAATACTAGATTTTGTTACTGAAGTAAAATATATATGTAAGTACTACTACACACACAAAAAAAATTTTTTTTAAACAGGAGTGAGACACAAATCTAAATCTAGCAGTCAAAGTCTGTTTATCACGCATAGTCACATATTTGTTTTTTCATTGGATTGGTACATTACCTCATGGACGTAATTGGGGGGGGGGACATGTCCCCCCCACTTTTTCAAAAGTCCCCTCCAGTTTTTACGGTTAAAACCAAATATTTATATAGCGACGAATCCATGTCCCCCCCCCACTTTTGAAATTACGTCCATGCATTACCTGTTAGCTGTTATTCTGTTAGCAGAAGTAACAAGTAACAAATAGTCAACAAATAATATTAAAACTGATACAGTTTTGACTATAGAGCACTCTAGAAGCTGAGAAAGATTATGGGACAATAGGACCTAGTAAGATTAAGCACCACAAGTTTACTGTTCATCACGTGAGTGTTTATTCCTCCCATTGTATCTTAAGACGCAGCCATTATTGCACTTGACCACCAGGTGGCACTGAATGCAGCAGTAAAAATAATGCCCTTCACTTTGTAGACTCCAGTGGGCATCCTGTGACATCAGATAACAAGCAAATAATAATAAGACTAATTAAAAACAAATGAAATAAAACATGCACGAAAATTTTGTTTCACTTTGTGTTCTTAAATGTGACATTTCCAGGAGGATTTTTATTCCAGTCTTGATGCTGATGAGTGGCAACAGGTGATACTCCTATTTTTGTTTGATGAAGAGATCAGTGTGTAGTGTCATTACCAACTGAAAGCTGCTTGGTAAAACAAAGATGTTTGTGACAAATAAAATCACATATGAAGCATGCTCATGTCTTCCACTAATGGCCAACCAAGCTTCCATTAACAAGTCAACACTGTATTACATACATTTGTATACAAAACAATGCTATTATAGCCAGTACTATAAGCTATTGTTCTATACTTTAAAGTCTCATATAATTGTTACATACTACCTTTAAATTATTTATTATAATATAACTTTATTTAGCCAGAACAGGATGACAAATGAATTCAAGCTATTTATTTTAGATACAATAATGAAACTGTAACTTGGGAATTGCATTTAATCAGTATTCACACCATAGGTTTGGCTTTTCAATGTTATGGTTAATTTAATTTAGTAAGCAAAAGAATGCTAAGACATCAGTATAAACTCACATATAAATATTTTATACTACTGATAGGGTATTAGATCAAATTGCTTGAATGAAACAATTAAAGTGATTTCGTTTCAAAGCAAGGTCAAATGAAATGTTTGCATTTTACATGTTTGCTGTGGTCCAGATTGTGCAGAAAGCTGTAGATGCTGCTCAACTGGGCCGCACCTGCATCATCATTGCAGAACTTTTAACCAATTGTAAGTTCTAGTGTCGATCGGGTCAATGTAGTTGCAGTGCAAAAAAAAAAAAAAGAAGATTTTTATAGGTTTTAGAATTTGAAAATTCTACTTCTAATCTCTAGTAGTTCTAAATTCTACTTCTACTTCTAATTTTCTTAAACATGTGAAGGCACAGTGGCTGCTGATGTAATGCTTTATGTACTGTTGATTTAGAATCTTTCTTTAGAATTTATTTTGAATATTGCTTTAGAATTCAGTGCACTTTTAAAAATATATCCAACAGTTTCACATCTTGGAGCCTACAAGTTGTACTAATGCCTTATCCTAATTTAAATCTGAGAAAAGTGTAAGACTGACATGTGTAATAATAACAAACATGCACATTGTTGCTCTTTAAATGCATGTCTAACTATCTCCAGAAATATGAAACAGTATAGGCAAAACTGCCTTTACTCCTGGACTGAGCAGAACAGCACTGTGAAAACGGCAGAAACACACCTGGGCTGCTTCTGTCAGTCCAACCAATAATCCACACTTATAATAATCAGTAATTATGCAAGTACTGTCCATCCTTTTTTCTGTCATTAACAGAACAGCACAATAATAGATTGTAAGAGATGCAAATCCCCTGTGTCCTTCCATCCTTCCAGATAGACTGTGGGTGACTGATGACAGAGTTGAAAGCAGCCAGCCTGAAACAGAGGTGCTAACAACAGCTCACTGCAACCACACAGGTTTCTTTGCGTTAGAAGCAAATTTTATTTAACGTGCAGTAAAAATGAAATGATTTCCCAACTGTCGTTCCAATGGAGCTTAAAAACAGACCATTATGCTTTCAGGAAACACTTGTTCATCAGACCTGACTCACGGATGAAGGGAGGACTGTCATCTGAAATGTTCTGGTGTAGGAGATGTTTCATGTTGTATATTTCCAGGTGCAGTCCTGGCTCCCTGGAATTTGTAGCTCAGTATTTGTCCTTATTTAAGGACAATTATATTTATATTTATCTCGTCTTAAAAGTAAGTTGATTCCTGAGATCACGTGTACAATCACACAGTGGGTCCCATTGTGTGGGTTAAGTGAGTTAGAGCAGGTCAAATGTTTTACTCCAGGATCACAGCTTGGGAGTCAATGTTTTACATTCAACAATGGAGAAATACATTCTGCATTTTAGCAATTGCATGTGACCACAAGCCAAATTCTTATGTCATTTTACGAAATGAAATGTGCCATATTTGGCAATTGTGATTTTTCACCGCAATCGAAATTTGTCCTTTGCATTTACCCATCTGTGCAGTTACAACAAACACACTAGTGATTACTAGGGGGCTGTGGATCACACGTGCCCAGAGCGGTGGGCAGCCCTAGCCTGGCGCCCGGGGAGCAGTTGGGGTTAGGTGCCTTGCTCAAGGGCACCTCAGTCATGGCCTCAGGTCTGGGAATCAAACCCATGACCCTCCGGTGACAAGATCAATTCCCTACCACAGGACCATGACTGCCATTTTGTTGAATATGAAGCTGCCAGATATCCTGGGTGACAGAATTGCTGAAATTTGGAATCTTTTACTCCTGAAGTTTTTTGTTTGTTTGTTTGTTTGTTTGTTTCTATCTAATTGTAATCTAATCTATCTTCAGTTTTTTGTTTGTTTTAGCTAACTAAAAATCTCCATCGTCCCTTTTGCAGAAGCGTCCATCAAGAATGAAATCTCGATTAAAGGCCAAGCCCCACAGACAATATATCAGACATATATTTCAGCTGATGCAACATCTGACAAATATAACTGACATACAGAATGACAGAGCTACCCTTGTGCTAGAGATGCTGTTTTATGATGGGAGCCATAATTAATGACAGTTTCCAGAAAGGAAAATCTTCTATTGATCAAAGGTTTCCAGCCAGATAAACATTTGGTCTTTATGTTTAATATAGGCCTATACATTTCCTCTCCTTCCAGGGAGAACTGCTAATAATCTATATAATGTGCTTACATCTCACAAATAAATAGCTGAAGCAAAACTTTGACGTAAAGTTAAATCAACCTACAGCTCAGTGTCTGCAACTCAGTGTCTGTGTTGAGAACTCAATATGTAAGTGACAACTGTTAAATAAAAGTTATTTCAACTTGGCCATAAACTGTTATATGACAGTAATATCACGTCAGTGTGACTTTTATGTACAGTATGCTATTCTTGTCATTTATAGGCTTCACTTTGTTTCAAATGCCTCAGATCTGTTTGCTCTGTCAGAAATAAACTTAAAATTAAATTAAGTGATTTTATAAATATTTTGCTGTGTTCTTTTATTAAAATATTTTTATTAATAATTTAAGAATGAGTGTCCATAGAAAAATGATGGAAAATATTTGTCCTTTTGTTAATTATCTTCTGCTGTACTAGCAATGTTGGTGTGTTGCTGTTGCTGTGTTGTTATTTATGATATATTATTTATGATATTACTATATGCTATGATTTTTGTTATTATTATTCTCTGATAGAAACTATTTTGTGTAAATAATATTTCAATGTACAATGTATTTGTCAATGTAATGTCAATGTATTACACCTACAAAGTACTACTAACTTCAGATTTTCAGCAAAAAATAACACAGCATTGTTTATCACTGTTTCTATCCTACTTTACTGTTTTTGTAATTCATGTCAGATTTTTATATGTATTTTATATGTATAGAATGTCTTTTTTACCGCTTTCTTAGCTCTAGCCCCCAAAAAAGAATGAACTAACACAGTTCCAGCGTGAACACGCGGGGGCGCAGTGTCCTCGTGGTTTTCAGCTTGACCAACGATTTCGTTTCAGAATTTGTCTATAATTTGAGCAACTTTATTAAAACAACTAAGAATAAGGAAAAATATTTCATGAGAACTTATGGTCCACAAAAACTGAAAATGCACAGAACCAGTTTAGTCATGTGACCCGCACTGACTCCATTAAAAACGTAAACCAAAACCCTGTTGTGATTTTCGCTGAACATCCACAAATGATAATTTATTACATATGGACTATACTGTATTTCACTCATATTTTAAATCCTTGAAACTATGTGTTGATACGTTGTAAAAACTGCGTAATATATTTTCACAAATTATCAACTACATATCACAACTTTAAGAATTGTCATGAAGCCTTAATTAGTACTAAAACTTCGTGTTTAACATCAATTAATATTTTGGCATTTTAAATAGGAAAATATTTGTTCTAGTTTCCAGGTCATATTTAGATATTTCAATTAGACTATTAGACAATATTGAGTTCACACGTCTACATCGTTTTCACAGATGAACAGATGTAAGTACTGAACATAAATATTTTGGATGGCAGATTATGCTAAGTATTTTACGTATTTCAACATTAAAATGTGTATTTTGAAATTATATAGCTGTCGATCCAATAAACACCTGATTTAATTTAAGTGATTTGTGTGACTTTACACCGTTCAAGTTACCGAGATATTTGAATATGAGGCAACTTGTTTTCATAACTGTCAATCAGTGTTTGCACACAAATAATGAAACAATGATATCTAAGGTAACACTTATAATTTATCCTATATGTACTGAGCACATATTATCTATTGTTAGATCGATCTGATAACTATTACCCATACTTGTTTTGAATCACTTTTTCGATCCGTCAGTAAACATTTGCTCTATGTTTTATACAAATTTGCTCTTCTTCCAAGATTAACTGCTACAAATCTGCCCAGATTTCTCGAATAATTAACTGAAACAACCCTTTGACATAACTTCAAAAGTTAAATGACATATAAAGGCAAATAAACTTCAGTGCGAGTTGATAGTAACTGAATCCATGTTGACTTTATTGAGTGGCTTAAATTAGAGAGCCAATCTTGAAAATTAATGCTGTGAAATGAACGCTCATCTTACACGTGCATGCTCACATAAATTAGAAAACCTGATTAAACACCGAATGAATTTCCGATTTTTAAATCTTTACAGTTTAAAAGTTCGACTATTGTAGATTGCCAAAACATGTCCAGTTCATGGATAAATATGACGTCTTGACAAAAATGCACTCCCATACAATTTTATATATTTACTAGTGTCAATATACAACTAAAAATACTATGCAAAAATTGTATCTTGGACAATACATTACCCAAACTTTTACACCGGAATGTAATAATCTTCTAAACTATTCTATACATTTTCAGTATGTACATTCGTTTGCAGCGATAGGAAATAAGTACATTTCATACAAATATGGTCAGCCTTTGTACTCTGTTTGAATGAAGACCAAAATGCGATTTATATAAGGAATTTTCCAATATTAAAGAAACTGATAAATGGCGAAAAGACTTGGCAACCCTACATCATTTTTATTTTTGTTGCCCGATTAGCCACACAGATGAATTTCAGTAGTGTTCATGAATAAAGTGCCACTGTTTGGTTTTGAGAAAACATACCAGAAACAAAATATTGCCGGCCACTTCACCGATTGGCATTTCAGAACTTGCCATGCGTAAATTAGGTTATATCCAATACGTACCCACTAATATGTGCATTTTAAGCGAATTCGCTCTGTGCCCAGATTTAGCTTAAAGTTTAGGCCTATTCTTTATTCCTGTGACTCTGTCACGAAGCATTTCACCGGACCAGCACTCACTGTGGGTTTTAGCACGAGAACCAAAGTGAAATGGCCTTAAGTGTTTCTCAAATAACAACAGAAACCTGTGTGTGGGCATGAGTGGATATGAACCCGCCCGAGTCTTACGGTTCCCTGTTCGGGTGAACGTTGCGCGTGATTAATCGAGGGCGTTACCGCGGCCGGTCATGCCTGGCGGAACCGCCTCGGTGGGTTGCAACAGGTCGGGTGAATGGCACGAGGGACTGCCGGGTACGCTGTGCTCGCTGTCGGTATCGCTGCCTCGTTTGCCTCCACTGCCCCCGGATCCTGACCCCGTGGAGCCTCCGGCACTGTGTGTTTTGACGTGTTTACTGAGGTGATCGCTCCGCATAAACCGTTTGTTGCACACGGGACAAGCGAAGCGCTTCTCGCCTGTGTGCGTGCGTAAATGTCGCTGGAGCTCGTCGGAGCGCGTAAACCTTTTCCCACAGAACAGCCAGTTGCACACAAACGGTCTCTCTCCCGTGTGCCACCTCAAGTGCGCCTTGAGATGCGAAGTTTTACCGTACACCTTCCCGCACCCGGGGATGTGACAGCTGTGGAGTCCTTTCCTCCGCAGGCTGGCCCCCGCCGGCCCCAGGCGCTCCGCTTCCTGACAGTTCGGGCAGTCACAGGTGGCTCTGCCCGAGTAGCGCCGCGCTGAAGATCGCGGAGAACCTGCCAACGAGGTCGATGGACCCCCAGTCAACATGGTACCACCCGCTCCACCCAGGGGAGAGGGACTAGCGTCCGGATAGGAGGACAGCACCGGTTTGAATCCGTCCATTATATGCTGACCAGTCGTCAGGAGATGCGGGGACGCGCTCGTACTAAAGGCAGAGTGACTTAAACTGGAGTAGTCCGAGTTGTATCCCCCCAGGGGCGAGTGTAACGACGTCTGAAGCCCTCCTGAGTGTAGGGAGGTCTGTAGTGCGGCACCGTTCGGGTTCTGAACATCGATCCAGCCCGCTCCCACATCCCACCAGGCGGATGCTCCCGTGGCGCCCACATCACCCGTGGGTATGCCCGGATGCGAGGACTTGAACCACGACTCGTACGGATGCGCCACGCTCATTCTCGGATAGATGCCTTGCAAACCGTCCACGGACGTGTGCACCTTAGAAATAAACACCGGCTGATGACCGGGCTCCTGGGAGCCGTTGGAGACCGACGACTGGAAAACAGAATAATCGTTTCCGAAGTGGGAGTTGGACGAAGTCCCGGACGTCAAGGAGAACGCGCTGGATCCCGTGGTGCCGTTCGTACCAAAGGACTCCGCCAAACCGCTACCGTTCCTGGTGACTCCGAAAGTGGATAAACCGGAGCCCAAACTACAGCTGCTGGCCGCTGCACGTTTCCACGGGTGAAATCCTTTACCAAACGAAGAGTTATCCGAAATGGAGGACGGAGAAGGACTCCCGATCTTGTTGCACGTCGCAGCCAACATGGCTAAAGGAGTCGAACCTAATCTCGGTTCCTCCTGGAATAAACGATTTGAAGGTGAGTTTCAGACAGTGGCGTTGATCATAACAGCAAACCAAACATTTCCCTCGTTTAGTGATATCACATGTTGAGGTAGACACGTGCTAAACTAATGCTACATTATAAAAGTCGACTAGAAGACATATACCCCACCGAAGCGTGTTAAACACTATATTAAAGAACACTAACACAGTTTGTATGCTTCAGGCACAATATATAATATAAATGCAAACATGCACGTACTAGGTACATGAGAGGAATACGCAGCCTATAAACTGTGTCGCAGCTGAGAAATGAACCTCTGGTCGGTTCTCTCCACTCGCTTCCTTAAAACATAATGAAGTGACTGTCTCTCCTTCGCTGACCGAAGTAATTTTAATCCCTTCGACAGAACAATGAAAGGACTAATTAAACCAGCAAGAAACTCCTTAGACTCACCCCTAGAAGTGAAGTTGCCATCACAAAAGTGCCCTCCTCAGAGGATCTTTTTATATTTATGAATCAGAGCAGTGTTTTTTTTAGAGGTGTGCAATACAATGATGTGGTCCGCCCATTCCAGCACAATTGTAGGCTCCTCTCCGCCTTTGAAGTGCCGCTGTGACACAGGCGACCAATCAGAGTGGCCGCACCTTCACGCGGACACATTCTAGCGTGAGGTCATCAATAGAGCACTTCAGACAAGTTCTCCTCCCCCTCCAACACCCCCTTAATATAACGAGCGGAAGAAGCTCGAGTTAAATGGGAGAGACTGAAATTGTTTTGATAAGTTGAACTCTTTTTCTGAAATAATAATGTCTTTTGAACAATTGTTTAACGAGGCAAAATGGGTAGTAGTATAAATATGACAATTGTATTCGTGTTATTATTGATATTATTGCTCTTACTGTGTCGCTGATTGAGAGAATGTGGTTAATATTTGGTAGCAAAGGCCTAATTAGTGTTTGAGATAAAAGAAGCTTAAAAACCTCAGTATGCTTTACAGAGAACGTAAAGATATCCCGTTTTCTTTTAAGCAAATGGCGAAGTTGTAATATTTATTTTATAAAACAATAAACACATTTTCCAAATGACAACAATTCACGACATGTATCATAACGTTCAACTTTTGTGTTTAGGCATAGACGAAATGTCATCAATAACTCACCGGTCTACATTAGGTGGTCTTCACTGTGGCCCGTTTAAAAGGCGGGCCCTGGGTATAACTTTCAATGTCTCGGGGGTTTTTTCGTTGCATCAGTCACAAATGCAGTAAAACGTGTTCAGTTGAACACACAGATCCTCAGTGCTGAGGCTGTTTTTTTGCCGTTGAATACTAAGAAGCAAAATAAATATACATTAACTATGTCTACAAATTTGGTTAAAAGACAGCAGTTCAAACCTATGAATTATTATTATTATTATTATCTTTTAGCTTGAAGGGGTTTCTCTCTCCAGTGGTGCAGATAGCTACTGATAATATATCAGGTCGTTCATGAGGACACGTTCACGCTGGATATAAGGTCCTCTCGGGATAATGATGTGGGATACTCAATTTACATGCACCGTGCATTTGCGGCATAAATTTCATTTGAATTTCAAATTTAATAAAGCAGGAGGTTTTAATCATGAGAAGTTTTATTTGTTTGATATTAAGATTCTTATTGACCGTCTCCGTTGACCAGCTTGGTCATTACAGGACAGCAAAAAAGTTAATTAAAACGACCGAGGATTATTCATCAAATCATCTGCCTGAGACTTGTCGCCTCTTTTATTGCAGGACGTGATAGATGAGTGATCAGATTCATTTCTCTGTTTCTTCGATTTGCACAACAGTTTTGTTGATTCCCTCTCTAACGATTACACTAATAGCTAATGCCAGGTAAAGTGGCAGAAGCAAACGGAAGCGCTGGATGACAGATTATAAACGCACGGAATAAACAATTACAAGGCAAGATGCAGCAACAGAGAAAAAAAATACAGTATTAATTTGCGTAGGCTGATCGAACGTGCTAGAATCCTAGTATAAATTAGTCTCATTAAAATACATTATTTAACTTTAAACAAAAATAAACTGATACAATTTTAGTTGCAGTTTAGCAAGTAAAATTTCGGTCATCGAGTTCCGTCACATCTGGTAAAATATTGGCAACTATGTGTATTTGTGCTCACAGATTTCTTCCTTCTAAACATCGCATTTTTTTCACAAACGACTGCGCACAAAATACACGATCTAGTCAAAACTGTAAAAAGAGTTGAATTTTAAATAAAATATCCGTTCTGAATTCAATCAACTACAACAATAATCTGGAGAAATAGTCACGTCCGACGTAATATCCACAGATTGCACAATCCAGCCCAAAACATGGTTTCGCTTGCTAAAGTTCAAATCTAGTATGCAACATTTAACCAAATCGTCCATAAACGGTGGACTGCAACAGATGCACAGGACGTACCGTGTATCTGTCCGCGGTTTATTGATTGACCCCGCGGGTATCCTCTCAACGCTGCTGAAGCACTGACCTGGCGCCTAAGCTCCGCCACACGTTGTGACTGGGAAGGCGCAGACCTTAGAAGATAAATGTTACTTTGGGAATTGAGTTTAATTATGAATAACAGAAGAGTCTCTCGGCCACCGGTGGTATAATCAAAACGTGTTCAATCCCTCAGACAAGGTTTCCAAGTTATGCTCATAAAACGCTCAGAAAACATTTGGTTCCTTGCATTAAAAAATTGTTCTGTGTTTCTCTTTCATGCATTATCTATCAAATAAAATATAAGTTCTTTGTTTTAAACTAGGTAAGTTTTTTTTTCTTAGTTGATGAGACTTGACATTATATAACATGTTTAATTTAAGCAGGCGTATGGCGATTACAACGGGTCATTGTATATAATATAGTTGTGGTAAATTTAGGTAACTGAAAATCATACGGTTTATATGGCGAGTTGAACTCACAACAAACTGTTGAGAAGTTGGACGGACGCACGGCGCCAGGGCTGCTTGGCCTGTGCTGTGTAACACATGGAACAGATGTCCCCATCACAGTCATTCTTCTCCCGTGTATGGGCTACATTACCATCATGAAATCAAGCTAAAGAAACCTGTCCCATTCGTGGCCGTAATCATCGCGTTATTCTGGCCCAGTGCGCACGAACAAAACTGGGTTTAATATTGCGTGCTCTCCAATAATTCTGCGGAGAGGGAAGAGAAAGAGAGCGAGCGTCTGTGCTGCGGAGACGGTGGGAGCACGTTCGCCTTTCTTCTTTAATCTGATGATTATCGAAGCACGCTGATGGCTTACCTGTTCAAGACCTGTGTAAGTAAGCCCTGTCGAGCCGGGCTGTGCTAGGAAGAGAGAAAATAAAGTACCATTAAAAAAATTAAGTGGCGCAAAAGCAAAGCCTAAAATACTCATAATGCTTTTATTTTCACTAACTTCGGGTTGACTGTCCCCTGGCTGGTAGAAAATTCTGAAATTTGGAAGTAGACGTGCGGAAGTCATGCTATGGTTCACAGTGTTTTTCTTGAATAGTTCGAATAGTTTGGGCTCCAATAAGGCAGCTATTTTAACCGTTATACATATAGTACCTAAATACACACACACACACACACACACACACACACACACACACACACACACACACACATATATATGTGTATACACATATATTATATCTCATATATATATATATATATATATATATATATATATATATATATATATATATATATATATATATATATATATATATATTATATATATGAGATATAATAAAATATAAATCATATTTCAAATATATGCAACATATTGGAACAAACAAACAATTTTAAGTTTCTATTAATGCCATAAATACAGGTTTGTCTTGAATAGTCAAATAGGTGCAATATGATGGGCCTAAAAGATATGGCAAGTAAATACCTTTAACCATGTGTCGATGGTGAAAATGATTGTATCTCAAATAGAAGCAATTCTTTCCCCATTGTACACTTGACATAATGACACATTCATATGTAAAACCTCTCTCCTTGTCACAGGGTACTGTAAGCCTGTTTTTATGTCTTGTGTAACTCAGCTGCTACGTATGCACTATTCCATATTAATATTCTTCCAACGGCTGTCTGTGGACATGTTCACCACAACTCACAGTGATGCACTATTACATGACTTTGTTAAATGTCACACAGCCGTAGCGGGTTTCATTGCAGCGGGGCGGTGTTGTGAATGAGTGCTCGCGGCCCCGGACCTGTCTGTTCACCAGGAGGTCAGGGACAGAGCGAGCAGATGTCTGTGTGTGTTAGCGCTGCCAAGTCGAGCCAGGGCAGTGGCGCCCCCACACACAGGAGCCCAAATGGTGTGACAAAGGAGGAGCAGGAAGCGCGGCTCTGCCTGGGTGAGCCTCAGAGCGGGCCAGCCCACCGCCAGGCCACCGGCCCACAGAACCGGAACCAAGAGACCCCCCCACCCCACCCCCACCCGAACGCCAGAGCATTGCCGCGGGGTCATAAACAGCCAGAGATCGCGCATGCACACAGGTACAAATGAGTGTGCACTTCATTAATGTATGCTTGGTAGTGATTAGGAAGCCTACTTTTTTGGTGCGTTTTATTTTTGTGCTGGCGTAAACCAGCAGCCAAAAAATACACAAAAAGCTTAAAGGCAGATCAAAACATCCTGCACAGACACTTGTTAGCAACAAGTGGAGTCACTGACGGAGAAATCTTTTTATAGTCGATGAGGTAGTGCCTCGTTAGGAGTGTCAGCAAACAGGATGGCATTAAAGAAATGAAATATTCTAAAATAAGATGAAGAAATATCTGTGTCAGTATTACTTCCGCAGTCAGCAAATTCTGTGTAACTCAAGTGTTTACTTTGTTGTCCAGTTTCAGGATAAAAAAACTTGTGTATTGTGTAAAATCCTATCAAAAAATGCAGTTTCAGTTTACAAATAGTGTTTAGAACATTCTGCGTCAGCTATTTATTATTAAGAGTCATCTGAGTCATAGTGGTGACTTCAGTGCATGCAGATGCTCTATTGATCTTTGTTATGTTGCAGGGAATTGTACTTATTGCATAGACATCATCACACGTAACCTCAGCCTTCACCACAATGACAGGTCTGTAGGCCTTTGACTTTGTGGTCGCCAGTAAATGCCATGGACAGATACTGATGTACAAGTATTACATAAAAAACTAGCATATCACTGTGGCATATACAATCTATGCCAAACCCTTGCAGTCCGCAGGATAACGAATGTTATGTGCTTTCATTTGTTTTCATTAGCAAATTATTTTAATTGTGCTGTTTACTTAATTAACAGCCATTATACAGTTGTAACACCACTAAAGCAGATGAAAAGTGGCCTCTATAGGTTTTACTTCTACACAATGAGAACAGGCTGATGGGTCATTTAAAGGTTCCGTTAAATGCAAACACCCTGGAAAATCTGTGAAGGCTTAGAAGAGTTATAAATGCAGCAAGCTGTGAAACGGCCAGAGGATATGTCATAACACCGAAGGACGAACGTGTCACAGAGTAAAGATCTACATGCTGCGTTATTTTCAAATATCAGTGCATGTTGTTGACGCTCCTTTGAGCCTTCGTCTTAACAGCAGAGATCAAGGTGATATTTGTCATGTGAAAACATGCACTGCTCTGCTTGGCCTGCACACACTGTATCATTCATCTGGATTTAATCAGCGGTACATGGATGCCGGACAAGGGAGGAGGAACCTAGCAGCTAATCAGCGTGCCTGAGCACCTGGAAGAGGTGCGTGAGCTTTAGTGTGGGGTCATGACCATTAGCATATGCCCTCTAATTAACCAATGTGCTACATGCTAATTAAGGTAGCTGCAGACGAGGTCATCTGGTTAGTGGCAGGACTGTTTCGTGTTGCAACCATGAACAGTTAAAAGCAGCAAGCAACACAGGGGTGATAGAAATAGTGCATAGATTGATATTATTCACTATTGGGTTTGATGCACGCTTTTCATAAAGGTATCACTGTATTTCTCTCACCCCCAGGACGATCATCAGGTGATGCCTTAACCACAGTGTGAAGTTGCCATGTTCAGTTCATCTTGTTTGTGTTTTCCCAGTCATACGTTCAAGGCGTTTGTCACACTTCTGTGTAGGAGGGTGTGGCCGGGCTGTGTTCTGGACAGTGAGGTCATCAGAAGTGGGCGAGCGTGCTTTGAAGCAGGCCTTGGCACAGGTGCGGCGGCAGACCCGCTGTAGGAGGGCACTGGAGCGTAAACAATCATCTAAATGTCTCTGAGATGAAATGGCTAGTTAACAATCTTTTGACTGCCCTAACCTCTTTGTCGGGGATCGATCGGCCAGCTGCCACAGGCTTATTGTCAGTCTGGGTGGAAGCCCCTTTTGCTGGGAGGGAGGTTGTGTGAGTGTGTGTGTGTGTGGGTGTGGGTGTATATGTGTATGTGAGGGTGTGTGTGAGTGAGTGTGTGCTTGCATGCGTGTGTGTGTGTGTGTGTGTGTGTGTGTGTGTGGGGGGGGGGGGGGGGGGGGGGGGGGGGGGGTTGTGCATGTCTTCTTTGAAAAGCTGTTTTGTTTTGGTCCAAGTCTTTGTCTTTAAAAAAGTGTGTTTACATAAATGGAAACAAATATAGTGTTGAGATATCAGAAATTAAACAGAAAGAATGAAAGGAAATAAAAACAAGCTTACATTAAATATAATACTTGAAAAAGCAGAAACCGAAATTCACATTAAACACTGAACACACTGCTCAGTTTTTAATGAGATGCATATTTTTTCTTCTGCTGCAGTCAACAACAAAACATCTAACCATTTAGCCAGTTGCTAAAATACTCCAGTCAGATTAAACAAACACAATTTCATTTACCCAATTAATGTAACACAGTTTCACAAAGCACAGTAAAGTTACCTAATTTGTGACCAGTTTGCCCTAAATGAATGCTGTTATTTTTCATGTATTCCATTATCCTTCTGACACTGCGATATAACAAAATACAAGAGAATCCTTTCATATATGATCATGTCGCTTTTTTTTAAATAATTTTTTGTTGTTTCGTTCTTTGTTTTTGTTATTTTTCTGTGTGTATTAGGAGCCTTTTGGAGCCTGCAGCTGGGCTGATCCTCTGAGATGATCCTCTAGGCTGATCCTCTGGGCTGATCCTCTGATACAGGAGCATCCAGGCCCTTAAAGCCTTCCACACTCTTTTACTGCCGGTTGGGATGAGGGCCGTCCCCTCAGCGACACTAGAGCGACACTCCCCTCAGAGAGTGGCGTGGATCAGAGCTGACTCCTGCAGCCCAACTAATTACCCCGCATGGTCATCCTGCCCATGGTCAGGCGTAATGGAGAGCGGGGCAGCCGCCTGTCACCTCCGCTGAGTGCTGGTGGAGAGGGAGGGGGGAGGGGCTGTGCCCTGCTCGGTGCTCCTGATGGGACACGCCGTCTGACTAGGGCACTGTGGCGAGGGCTTTTGTGGTGAGACACTGTGAGGAGGCCTCACCTTTGTGAGACCTTTGAAGATCTTTAGGTTAACTACGGGTTTGTGTGTTGAATGGATCTCTGTTGTAGATGGGTTTGCTTATTTCAATGTGCAGAAAACAACCAAGTGATGGAACCCACAGTGACGGAACCCACAGTCATGGAACCCACAGTCATGGAACCCACAGTGACGGAACCCACAGTGACGGAACCCTGATCATGTCATGTTTTCACCTTCGATCCTAAATTACCAATGTACAAAACATTACATTTACATTTACATTTACATTTACGGCATTTAGCAGATGCTCTTATCCAGAGCGACTTACAAAGTGGAGATTTTTGAGATGTTACAAAACATCTCTCCATCCATCCTCTGATTCTGATTCTCCATTCACCATGCAGGTTGTTTAAAGCCCCTAACGATGGTTCTTTTGAGAAGATCTTCAGCTAATAGATGCCCTTGCATCACCAGGGCACTTTAATTACAGCAAAGCAGCTATTTCCCCCTGGAAGGACTGTCTTGACCCATTAAGTTGCTTTATTGTACAATAAAGACACTCCCTCGTCCTTCCCTAGCCTGACAGTTGTTTTTGTTTTTAATCAGTCAGCTTGTGTCTCCTGGCTGATAATTTATTCTCAATTGGCATGGGGAGAATGTTGATATCACACGGGAGGAAATGATTATGACTGGGGCTGAGGTCATTGACCAGCCTCATTAATGCCAGCTGTATTTCTTTTGCACAGGGTCAGACTCTTGCTTGCATCCTTTACA
Organism: Brachyhypopomus gauderio; assembly: GCF_052324685.1. NCBI lineage: Eukaryota > Metazoa > Chordata > Actinopteri > Gymnotiformes > Hypopomidae > Brachyhypopomus > Brachyhypopomus gauderio. The sequence continues at coordinate 9,924,388 of NC_135223.1, forward strand.
GAAATAGGGCATACAGGACACATCCATGTAGCATCTATTTACTACATTCTACCTGCTAAAATATGGATATATATATAAAAGTAAATGTACGTAATTTCTAGGATTGTATCTTAGAATTTCTCAAGAAAGCTCAAGACAGAAAGATGTTTATTAACGCCTCTGTGAGTATGTAGGTGTGTGAGTGAGTATGAGATGTAGGTGTGTATGAGTGAGTATGTAGATGTGTATAAGTGAGTATGCAGGTGTGTATGAGTGAGTATGAGATGTAGGTGTGTATGAGTGAGTTTATGATGTAGAAGTGTAGGAGTGAGTATGTAGGAGTGTATGAGTGAGTATGAGATGTAGGAGAGTATATGAGTGAGTATGTAGGTGTGTATGAGTGAGTATGTAGGTGTGTACGAGAGAGTATGTAGGAGTGTATGAGTGAGAATGAGATGTAGGAGTGTATGAGTAAGTATGTAGGTGTGTATGAGTGAGTATGAGATGTAGGAGTGTATGAGTGAGTATGAGATGTAGGAGTGTATGAGTAAGGATGTAGGTGTGTATGAGTGAGTATGAGATGTAGGAGTGTATGAGTGAGTATGTAGGTGTGTATGAGTGAGTATGTAGGTGTGTATGAGAGAGTATGTAGGAGTGTATGAGTAAATATGTAAGTGTGTATGAGTGAGTATGTAGGAGTGTATGAGTGAGTATATAGGTGTGTATGAGTGAGTATGTAAGAGTGTATGAGTGAGTATGTAGATGTGTATGAGTGAGTATGTAGGTGTGTATGAGTGAGTATGTAGGTGTGTATGAGAGAGTATGTAGGAGTGTATGAGTAAATATGTAAGTGTGTATGAGTGAGTATGTAGGAGTGTATGAGTGAGTATATAGGTGTGTATGAGTGAGTATGTAAGAGTGTATGAGTGAGTATGTAGATGTGTATGAGTGAGTATGTAGGTGTGTATGAGTGAGTATGAGATGTAAGAGTGTATGAGTGAGTATGTAGGTGTGTAGGTGTGTATGAGTGAGTATGTAGGAGTGTATGAGTGAGTATGTAGGTGTGTAGGTGTGTATGAGTGAGTATGTAGGAGTGTATGAGTGAGTATGTACATGTGTATGAGTGAGTATGTAGGAGTGTATGAGTGAGTATGTAGGAGTGTATGAGTGAGTATGTAGGTGTGTAGGTGTGTATGAGTGAGTATGTAGGAGTGTATGAGTGAGTATGTAGGTGTGTAGGTGTGTATGAGTGATTATGTAGGAGTGTATGAGTGAGTATGTAGGTGTGTATGAGTGAGTATGTAGGTGTGTATGAGTGATTATGTAGGAGTGTATGAGTGAGTATGTAGGTGTGTAGGTGTGTATGAGTGATTATGTAGGAGTGTATGAGTGAGTATGTAGGTGTGTATGAGTGAGTATGTAGGTGTGTAGGTGTGTATGAGTGATTATGTAGGAGTGTATGAGTGAGTATGTAGGTGTGTAGGTGTGTATGAGTGAGTATGTAGGAGTGTATGAGTGAGTATGTAGGTGTGTAGGTGTGTATGAGTGATTATGTAGGAGTGTATGAGTGAGTATGTAGGTGTGTATGAGTGATTATGTAGGAGTGTATGAATGAGTATGTAGGTGTGTAGGTGTGTATGAGTGATTATGTAGGAGTGTATGAGTGAGTATGTAGGAGTGTATGAGTGAGTATGTAGGAGTGTATGAGTGAGTATGTAGGTGTGTAGGTGTGTATGAGTGATTATGTAGGAGTGTATGAGTGAGTATGTAGGAGTGTATGAGTGAGTATGTAGGTGTGTATGAGTGAGTATGTAGGAGTGTATGAGTGAGTATGTAGGTGTGTAGGTGTGTATGAGTGAGTATGTAGGAGTGTATGAGTGAGTATGTAGGAGTGTATGAGTGAGTATGTAGGTGTGTAGGTGTGTATGAGTGATTATGTAGGAGTGTATGAGTGAGTATGTAGGAGTGTATGAGTGTGTATGTAGGTGTGTATGAGTGAGTATGTAGGAGTGTATGAGTGAGTATGTAGGTGTGTAGGTGTGTATGAGTGATTATGTAGGAGTGTATGAGTGAGTATGTAGGAGTGTATGAGTGAGTATATAGGTGTGTATGAGTGAGTATGTAGGAGTGTATGAGTGAGTATGTAGGTGTGTAGGTGTGTATGAGTGATTATGTAGGAGTCTATGAGTGAGTATGTAGGAGTGTATGAGTGAGTATGTAGGTGTGTATGAGTGAGTATGTAGGAGTGTATGAGTGAGTATGTAGGTGTGTAGGTGTGTATGAGTGATTATGTAGGAGTGTATGAGTGAGTATGTAGGAGTGTATGAGTGAGTATGTAGGTGTGTATGAGTGAGTATGTAGGAGTGTATGAGTGAGTATGTAGGTGTGTAGGTGTGTATGAGTGATTATGTAGGTGTGTGGTGCATTTTTGGCAGCAGTCACTGTTCCATGTCCCACTAGTGTCAGGCGCTTTAGGAGAGGACAGACCAAACAGGAAGGGATGTGGTGTCACATCAGGTTTGCATGAATGACTGCATCATATTTTCCTGAAAATGGAGCTAACGAGCATATAATCAGATTATAATCAGATTATCCTTTGTGCATTAGAGGCTTGCTGTTCCTGCCAATTTCTGCATCCTCTGACTTGTTTTAACATTTCAGGACAGAGAATGTGCAAATGAAAATCAAGATTTTAGAAAGGCGGGCTGATGTGTGTGTGGGGAGGGGTGTGTGTGTGTGTGTGTGTGTGTGTGTGTGTGTGAGGGGTGATGTTGAATGTGGAGGGGGAGGAAGCTGGGACACTCTTTTCTCTGGGCAATTTAATCACTGTATACGCAAGCAAGTATTGACAGTTGTCCTGTGGAAGCTATTAAAGTTGCTGTCCAAGGTTAAATGAAATTGCAGTTTATCAGGAAGCATTGAGAAAATAAGGCAATGTGCAGCAGCCAGCTGATTAATGTGGAGCGTGATCAACACAAGGGGGTTCATTAAGCCATACATCACCAGGGTAATTTAACATGTCATCACTCCTGCTGCCTACTCTCTGCCATGCATGTGTGTGTATGTGTGTGTGTGTGTGTGTGTGTGTGTGTGTGTGTGTGTGTTTGTGTGCAATGTGCATGTGTACCTTTATTTGTGTGTATGTGTTTTTGTTGGTCTTGAGCTGATGTATTTAATATCATGAATATTGATTTCTACCCTAAGAAAGGATTTACGTATATAAGGGGGAAAAGCTAATTTTCCAAAGTACATTCTAAAGCAATACTCTAAAATTCCTTCTAACTGTACTGATAAATAAAATTGAAGACGTTGCTGGTAATATGTTGCATCTGACTATTAAGTATTCATAAAGAGCACGTTCCTCATAACAAAGCCTCGTGAAGATAACATAGGTAACTTGTATGCGTGTGTGCTTTTAGAGATATTTAAGAAAGGTCCATGACGCATGCCAAGTCCAACATTGCAGAAGTGACAGCACATCCCCTCCAGCTCTTTCCCTCACTGGGTTGTGAAACACCACACTGACGCGTGTCAACATTTCAAGCTCCACACGTGGGACCGCCTGCCACTTCCTGCACGGACGGCTGTTAGCCCGCTGAGCGGACAGGGCACACGCGGGCCGCGTCTGGCCCAGCGCCGGGGCTCCTCGGGGCCAAACCCCTCGGTGTCCTCCCCGGGCGTCCAGCTCACGCAGCCCCGCTGCCCCGAGGTCGTCTCACTGCCGCAGCCCGAGCAGGCAGGCATAAATAAGGCTATGCTAATAGACCCCAGCTCCCTGTGTCATTTATTATCAAGGATTTGTTTACTGGAGGATAATTGATGGTGCCTGAGGGACAGCGGAGAGTCGCACATGAATCAAAGGCCGACGAGGCTCTTGATAAGACGCTGAGAGTTGGTCGTAATTAAACGAGGGCACTGGAGACCAATTGTTTGTGGAATGATTTGGCCGGGGCTAATTGACACTAATTGTTTAATCTGATTTTCTCGCTATCATCAGTGGTGCTAAGTCAGGGCCCACAGAAGCAACCATCCACAACATGCTATTAATGAGCTCAGATACAACGGCTGTGTGCGCTTTTGAGTTGTTATTGTTGTTGTTGCTGGTGTGTGTGTGTGTGTGTGTGTGTGTGTGTGTGTGTGTGTGTAGAGAGGAAGTTCATTACAGTCAGACAGGCTCCACTGTAGCTCCTCACCCATCCTCAATAACATTTGCGGTCACAATAGGACAGCCTAGCAAATCGTTGATGTTTGAACAGCTACATCCTAGGAACCAAACCATTTGACAACATTTCCAAGAAGATGAACCACTTTGCACAAACGATGCCCTATGGCAAGCGGCACTTTGCTCATTGGCTTGGACAAGGCCCCTGCGTCCCTAACCCTGGTCAAGCCTCACCTCTCCTCCGCCACGCTGCCCTGCAGAGATAACTGCAAGGCTGCCACTTGCCCTCGCAATTACCACCAGACCCTTCAGCAGAGCGCTACGGCACTCTGTTCCAGCTGACTGACATTTAATAGCTTTTAATAGCCATATTACTTATAATTACTGGGTCAACAGCAGCAAATGTGTTTCATGGCTCATTAGCTAGAAATGTTAGACAAAGGGTGTCTCTATATTTAACATTACAGGAGACTAAGTATAAATGTTTTTGAGGCACTCATGCAGTGCATTACTGTGCCTGCTATGAAATCATTCTGGCACAGTAAATGAGAATGGTAGGTGGATACTCCTGTTTAGACATTAGTTATTATTAACTCTTGGCAACTCGGTTATTAATTATTTTTGTTTTAGTTAATACAAATGTTATAGCTGTGTAATAAATACATTGCATCGTAAACATAAATAAAATGATCTAATTCACAAGAAATATCTTCTACCCCAAATGTAGAGGATATTTTTAGTTATGATGTTTGGGTCAAATTGGCATGTTGAGATTATATTAAATAAATTAATCAACATATCCATATATTTGGGTTAATATCCAACTGGTAAAGGTGTTGTAATTAACCCGGAGCTGTTGTCTCAGCTCCAACTGTTCTGACACTGCAGCATCAGTAGCAGACTCATTTGATGAGTAGATGTAGTAGCTAAAGGGTGGTGTTCAAACACCCACCTCTCTCTGATTACATTAGGCATGTCTAAGAAATGAGCCATTGATGGATAGAGCTGAACAAATGAACATTAGATCCACGCCATTAGCCTTGCAGCTTTTTTAATTAACACAAACTGTGATGAGTTATTAATGATGATTACAGTAGAAGATGGGGCCTTTTTACAGGGTCTCTTTTCAGCTGAGGATTAAGAAAATGTTCACCATGTTGTCAGCCATGAAACTGAAACTTTTCCGAACTGTCAGTTCTTGGTTTGAAACTCCTTTGGTCACCAGCTCACTCTGAGCTTGTCATTTTCTGAGGGACGTTTTTTTTATGAAATGTTCATTGTCAGATATTTTTTCTGTTAGAAGTGTCACGCAAAACAAGTATTAAAAAATATGAAAATAGAACACACTCCCTATCTGATAGCAGTCCTTGCCTGGTGTAATATCTTACAAAGACAGATATTTCTTAAATTTTTGTTTTTATGGGTTTGTGTCTGAGTTCCCAACTTTTCTGTCATCATGCTACTTTTAATGAAGACACCATTTAGTATTTCTGCGAATGAAATGCAGAGTCATTAAATCTCATAGCAGAATGAAAAAATACCAACACAAACAAATTGTTTTTAATGCTGCTGGATCATTCTTCACTTCCCTTGTCAAACACTCCCTGTGCACTCTCCTCTCTTCCCCTCCCCTCTCCTCCCCTTTCCTCTCCTCTCCTCTCTTCCCCTCCCCTCTCCTCCCCTTTCCTCTCCTCTCCTCTCTTCCCCTCCCCTCTCCTCCCCTTTCCTCTCCTCTCCTCTCTTCCCCTCCCCTCTCCTCCCCTTTCCTCTCCTCCCCTCACCTCTCCTCCCCTTTCCTCTCCTTTCCTCTCCTCACCTGACGCTGGTGGAGTTTCAGAGTTGTATCGAGTCTCGTTTGCATTTCACTTCTCATAGATCACGCCGGTCTCTTCTCAATGAAGTTTTTTTTTTCTGATTTATCGGACACGGCCGCCTTTACTTTGTGCTAATAATTGGATGCTATTGAAAGGATGAGTTTCATTGATTTTGTCGATGACTGCAGACATTACCAGCCCAAACCCCAGATTGTCAGCAGGGTCTGTGTGGTGCTGCGATCAATGGTGGTGAATCTTCCCTCCTGCTTTTTATTTACTTCGGTCCCTGCTGATTGAAACGTGTTGCAGTTCAAGCAGATATTCCCACAGTGTGGAATATGGCTGGCTCCTGCCCTTCATAAGTGGGCAGTCCTGTTTGCTGCCGTTAAGGTTCAGCCCATGACATGATGAGAAGGAAGACCAGATCCCACAAGGCAGACCACGGATTCCGAGCTAGCTGAACGCCGGCACACCTCACCTGTAGTTCCCTCTGAATATTCTCATCAACCCAAACAGCACAAATCATGTGTTAAAGAAAGAGTGAACTGCTTTAAAACACAAGGCACTGCTGCATTTTTTCCTACAGGTTACTCAGAGGACACTGGAGTAATTATGGAGTTTTCACATGTTCAGGTGACATGTGATGCATGTGTGACCGCACCCTACAAAGTCCCAGAGAGAAACAATGGCTGGGTGACATAGAGGAATTACTCAGATGATCAATTCCAGGTGTTTTTTTTCCTTACTGAAATTTAAGAACTTTCTAGAATTTAAGAACTTGTTTTGCCTGATAGCTTTAGCCCAAAAGCCTTGCCAAGAATAATGCACATTGTTTGAGAGAAAAAAAAACTTTTGGAACAATTAGCAAATTTTCTATTGATGGAATAAAAAACTATTATTTTTTGAACTCCCAACAAACTTTGCATATGGCAAATAAGTACAAAAAATATAGGCAGGAGAGAATTAAACAAGACTTGAAGTCTGGGTCAACAACAGAAGTATCCATTTTTGTTTCGGGGCTCAGTGGCAATAACACAGACTGCTCCGGAAAAAGCAGAAAACTCCCCTCTGAGTACCTGTTGTACATTCGCTGGTGGAACCTCAGTTTAATTTGGAGCTTTCTCAAGAACTGGGCTCAAACCAATCAGAGAGCCCGCCCCAAGAGTCTGCCCAGTACCCCCTGCCTTACGCCATTATTTTCATCATAGATACTCTCATCGGTGGGCTTGTGGAATAGATTCTGTTTGCATATCCCATCTTCTGAGGGGCTCAGAGAAAGGTCACTTGTTGTAACCCATCTGGGAGTCCACTGGCTGAATGTAATCAGTATACACTTGTTATTCCGCAGGTCTGGGCTTTTTCCTTTTATGTGTAGGCTTGGAGAGAAGTTAATTTCCCTTGTGACCTTTGTGCAATAAAACAGTATTATCTGTTGCACTAGGGAAGAAGCAAATTAGCTTCCTCAGTGGCGTTTTGTCACTAAGGTGATCACTTATAAGTTTATTTACTTAATTAGATTAAGAGCTCTGTAAAGGCTTCTGCTGGAGTGGGGAGGCGTATCTTGTCTGTCTGAATTATCTCACCCCCCTCTCCAGCCATGGAGAGCACAATGTCTGAGATTCTTAACGCGATGGTCCACTGACAGCAGCCCTCATGCCATGGTCGTCCGCACAGTGTTGAGAGGACTATGATAATATTGTTGGCCACACTGAGACGCTGCAGCAGGACGAGGCCTACTGTTCGCCGCGAGCCATGCCTAATTTCGGCGGGAGGCACTTACACTGAACCAGAGGTCCAAAGAAAGCAAACGCAGGAAGCGGGATGACAGCCATGTTATCATCCAGCTCGAAAGCGAGCACCGTGGCATTGTTCGGAATTACCTGAACCGCTAGCGACGACAAAAGCTCCGCGCAGAAAGTACCGCGAGCAGCGGGGCTGCTAATGTGGCTGTTTCGGAGGGCGCAGCACGAACATGTGCTATTTGATAGCCTTAGGTTTCTTTCAGCCATTCAGCTCCGCTAATCCTTCTCTTGCGTCTCGACCTAGGTCTGATTTGTCCGTTAAACTGGATCCACCGCGCTGTGCCTGACACAGTTTGATGCTAATCTGTCAGCGGTGAACAGGAGTGCCCTCGAGTTGTGCTTTCTCTTTGGGAAATTGCACTTACAACGTGGCACTGTCGCTGCGAGTTGTTTTAACAACATTTGGTTACCATGCAAAGGTGCTGGTTTAAATCCATCTACATTTTCAGGGCTCGGCGATGAGCCAGCAAAGTGCTTGCGGGTCCACTAATGACTGAGATAATCTTTCCCAGACAATATGGTCAGATTAGCACTGAAATATAAACTCCCCTAAAGCACAGTGTGGTGAGTTTGCATGTAGAGATTTTCTCACACATGCTCACACACAAACCAGAGCCTTCATTTTGAAAGGAGCTTTGGTGGCAGGATGTGTTAGAATTTCACAGGTGTGGCATATGTTTGTGTGCGTTGTGAGGGGGTGGAGGGAGGGTTGGGGGGGCTACGAATGCATATACGTGTGTGAACCTCTGAGGGTGAATGCAATGCTTAACTGACCCGCGGAATCTAGCTCATTATCTCGTCTATTGTGTTGCTCTCCTTCCTTGGGCCCATTCACACCCTGTCAGAGCGCGGCTTCCCCTGCCACCGGCCCGGCCTGCTATTTCATGCCCCTTCAGCCCATTGTAAGGGCCCCGGAGCCCGGGGCCCCGTAGTGCGCAGGGGGAAAGGGCGGCCCCTGCTTTGTGTTCCCCTCGCCCGCTCTTCACACGCCCGGCAGGGGACTTCCTTTCTCATGTCACCGAAACCGGCATGGCCTAATCCGCCTGGCCGCACCACCCGCCGTGCATGCTGGGAAGAGGCATTTAAAAAGCGGCCCCTAATGGTTCGTTAATAAATCGCTTCCATTTTACGCTCGACTCTTCACACCAGCGTGGTTGGAGAGAAAAGGGGGCCGTAGGGACCCGAGAGCTGTCATTAGTGGGGTAGTCAGACGAGTTCGCCATCGCGCACAGACCGCTTTGATCTGTGCAGTGAGATCGGGGAGTCAGAGCCTGTGGAACGCAACGTCGGAAGAAGGTGCGGGGCGAGTCGGGTGTGTAGGGGGCGACCGGGCCGCCCTCAAGAGTGCTGATGGCAGGGTGATTGGGGAGAAACAGCTTAGGAACACTTGTGAACACATGGAGCGGTGTGTCTGATCTGAAGGTTAATGGTAAGAGCAGTGCCCTACTGACCGCTTTGAACCTTTCTTGGGTCTCTCGAGACACCAGTGCCATAACTGTCTATCTTGGAAAGGATGGGTTGGGTTAGCACACTCAGGCTGAGAAGCCTACGAGGTTAGAGAGGTGCTCCGTATTGACTCCACCAGTAACGGGCATACGGGGGCTGTGTGGCCCTGTGTGAGGGGGTGGGGGGAGGGGGAGGGGCTGGGGGAATGAGGCCATTGGGGATTGGCTCAGCGGGAGCAGTCAGGGATGTTAGGGGTGTCGGCCGCACACAGGGCTAATCTCGTTAAGTGTGACACACAGCCAGAGGGAGTGGAGGGGTGGTCCCACAACAACACACAAGTACACATGCGCACGCGCACACACACATGTGCACACACACACATGTGCACACACACACACACACACACACACGCACACACACATAAACACACTTTATGTTTGTAAATGATTTGGAGAGATAGATACTAAACTTCTTTTAAGCATATAAACATTTGAATAGGAGTCATTACTTGAATACAGTTAAAACAATAACTGAATTGGTATGGTATACAGTTTCATTCAAATTAATCATTCTTTTTTCTTTAGCTTTCAATAACTGATTGTTTCCTGTTGTATGTCCAAATATCCACATTTTAATTTTATTTTAGTGCTTGCAAAATGAAATTCAAACTTTTTGTATATTCCGACTTAAAGTATCAATTAGTTCCTTATTTAGATTTAAGTGTGTGAGTAGTAATTTTCTCAGACTGTGAAGTCATGCTGTTTGTCAGAGGAGAGTGCGAGTGGGTCAATTAGTGTGTGGGAGGATGTGTTTATGCCACTTGATAGCTACATGTGGTGGTACAAATGTCCTACGATTAGCCAAAATGAAGAAAGAGAAAAATTGAATGCAAAAACCCTCAAAACTTGGCAATACATTTAGCCCCACCATTATCACCACGAGAGCCATACAAAATGCTAGCAGTCATTATGCTGTGTTTAATTTCCAACTGAAACAATTGTAATTTTCATACATCAAATTCCTTCTAATATTTGTAATGTAATTGCTTGGAGGTTTGGAAATGGTCCAGACGGGCTTCTGTAGTCTTTAATATGCAGAAAAACAGTGCTATTACGTGCTTTGTTCACTCTGTGCAATCTGCACGGAACTCTTTGTCAGTCAATCAATGCACTGTGTTATCCAGAGAGGCATAAATGGGGTGGTTATAGCCAACAAAAAGCTATCAGTGACTGTGAATGGACAGATACTAGAGAGAGGGGTCAAGCATCAAAAACGTTGGCTAACCATGAGCAAGCTTCTGTCATCAATAATAGCTAGGAACAGAGAAACACACACAGTGTGCGAGAGAGAGAGGGAGAGAGAAAGAGAAAGAGAGATGCCTCATGACAGGTGGATGGTGGAGAATATAAAATTATTAATGGTTTCAAATACATTACATGTATCTCTGGCATAAAAAGATAATATATTCCTCAGTCCCAGGATGTCTTCTCTGTACAGATGTCTTCATGTATGTGTGTATCAGACTCAGAAACCAGCCTCCTTTCGGGCTTTGAGTGGGAGCTGCACTTCACGTAGCAGCTGAGGAAAGGGTTTGTCTCTCAGCTGAAGAAAGGGTTAGTCTCTCAGCTGAAGAAAGGGTTAGTATCTCAGCTGAGGAAAGGGTTTGTCTCTCAACTGAAGAAAGGGTTAGTCTCTCACCTGAAGAAAGGGTTAGTCTCTCAGTTGAGGAAAGGGTTAGTCTCTCAGCTGAGGAAGGTTTAGTCTCTCAGCTGAAGAAAGGGTTAGTCTCTCAGTTGAGGAAAGGGTTAGTCTCTCAGCTGAGGAATGGGTTAGTCTCTCAGCTGAAGAAACGGTTAGTCTCTCAGTTGAGGAAAGGGTTAGTCTCTCAGCTGAGGAAAGGTTTAGTCTCTCAGCTGAAGAAAGGGTTAGTCTCTCAGCTGAAGAAAGGGTTTGTCTCTCAGCTGAAGAAAGGGTTAGTCTCTCAGCTGAGGAAAGGGTTAGTCTCTCAACTGAAGAAAGGGTTAGTCTCTCAGTTGAGGAAAGGGTTAGTCTCTCAGCTGAGGAAAGGTTTAGTCTCTCAGCTGAAGAAAGGGTTAGTCTCTCAGCTGAAGAAAGGGTTTGTCTCTCAGCTGAAGAAAGGGCTAGTCTCTCAGCTGAAGAAAGGGTTAGTCTCAGCTGAAGAAAGGTTTAGTCTCTCAGCTGAGGAAAGGGTTAGTCTCTCAGCTGTTCTCACACCAAATATCCAAGTAAACAACCACATTCTGTTAGCTCTGTGACACTGAAAAACTGTGAAAAGAAATTACAACCACATTGGTTTCTATCTCATCTGGATGTTCTGATGTGCAGATGTTGGGTGTTCAGTGTAAAATCAGATGTAAATACAGACTTATAATACAGTCGTGACAAAACTCCCACTACTTGCCTGGGAGAAATGGTTACTGTCACTAGTATTTTGTGATCATATGAGTTTAGTTTTTGTACTAGGCCTGAGTTTTGTTGTATTCTTTCATTAATATGCCCACGGGTGCTGCATGAGAGGTCATTAGTCATGGTCTGTCACATGTGAAGCTGTCCCTATAGAGGAACTTCCTCCACGCTCCTTGTATAGTGTCAGTAAGATGATGTGAAAGGGTTATGGTATTTTGCATTCAGGTCAGCACAGGGGCAGAATATAATCACAGGCATATGTTCCTGCAGAGAAACATCTCATTTTGTCAAGCTGGAGCAAAAGCCTCTAATTATTGCTGTTGTGGTTGCTTGTACTGTATGTGTGTACTGTTTGTGTGTGCGTGTGTGTGTGTGTGTGTGTGTGTGTGTGTGTGTGTGCGTGTGTGAGAGAGTATGTGTTTGTGTGTGCATGTTTGTGTTTGTCTGTGTATACTGTACGTGTGTATGTATGTGTGTGTGTCTGTGCATTTGTGTATGTGTCTGTGCATCTGTGTATGTCTGTGTGTGTGTGTGTGTGTGTGTGTGTGTGTGTGTGTGATGGGGATTTCCAGTATCTTTCCATATCAAACCAGGTCCACAAACTCAAAGGCTCCTGTATTCCCTCTAATGCTCTTTACAAATTCGCTGCATGGCAGTGAAGAAGTGGAGAAAGTGGCAGAGCAGAAATGTCAGAGTTTGCTTAAGTGCATTTTGTGTGACATTTGGGGTCATTGAGGCCCCAAACTGTCATTTGTAGAATCTCCTGTGGCCTCTTACACAAGCACTCAGCTTGAAAGTTGAACCTTTTGGCAAAATGTTAGCAAGTGTCTTTTTTAAAGATTTTTTTCTAAAACTGCTGAATATTGTTCACACTGTATCAGTCTGTTTCCCAATGCTTTATTTATGTGTTGTTCATCAATTGATATTGTACAATGATAATAAAGATGTAAAAAAAATCAGTGTAAATCAGAGTGCAAATAACAAATAGCAGTCAAACTGCCCTCCATCATGAAAATGAAATTTCATTTCAACAATAAGCTGAGTTGAAGCCTGAAATATCAAAGACAGATTAATCACAGGTTTCTATCTCTTGGCCCTTACTACACCTTAATAATCAGAGTCCTCTTCACTAATGTGAGATCAGTCAGCATTCACCAAACCTCACCTCCAACACGGCCGCAGGGAGTACAGAGACGACAGAGAAACTCAGAACAGCCCTTTCTCAGTAAGAAAAACTTTACAAATGCAGACATCACACCCATATGACAGCTGTGAACTGAGGTATGAACTCAGGAGTCACTTTACAGTGTATAGAGAAATAAGTGAGATTTGTTCCAAAATATGTATACATAATCGATACAAACATTTGAAATGCTCCAGTTTGTCTTTACTATGTCTATAAAATGTGTGTGTAGACAAGCACGCTCCACTCTCATCTACCCACCCCTAGATACCTTCATTACGCTCGTGCGCACACACAGACACACACATGCTGTTTTGTGTATTTTTGCTGCGTTTCAAAGGAAATGATCATGCTGAGAAATCTGGTGTAAGTGTTGCACTCGATCAAGGCTCTCTTTATCAGCGGTGTATCTGTGCTTTCAATAGTGGTGTCCCCCTGGTCCCATGCAGCCCAAACATCCCGTCATAAATAAAGGTGGAGAGTTAAAAGGCCTTTGTCACTGTTTATCTGCACGCCTTTTCTCTCATTGCCCTTGGCTTCATCTTCAGAAAATTGATGCGCTCTCAAATTGAAGGCGAGAGCTTGACAGGTAATGGTTTAGTGTGATAACTGCTCAGATTTCATCAGTTGTGTTGGTGGTGGGGGGAGTGTGGGGGTCCCCCACTCCGGAAGGGTGATTGTTGGAAGTTTGTGCGCGATTAGCTGCCATGCATCAACGCGGTACCAGGCTCGACCCACGGAGATCGCCCCAATCTTCACTTCTCTACTCTGGGTGGCATGACTGGACCATTCTCTCCAGCCATGATGTTATTTTGTGATAAATCACATGAACGGGCAGCACTGCACCGTATAACATGTCTTTATGACTTTTCCTCCTGTTTTTCCACATTGTGATGGTGGCGATTCACACATGTGGCCGGGACACTTCTCATCTCATGTTATACAACTGCTGTCCAAAGGAAATGACAGAGGTTCTTCAGTTCAGAGGAATCTATGTGCTTAGCTCTAATGACAGGAGCACAAAAACCTACTGGGAACTGGACATATGACAACATGTGTTTATCCACATTTTCATACTCAGTAAAAAATGTATTATGTACTGCAATTTATTGAAACTATTTTAAAGACGAGAAGTCTTGATTTGTGTCGTGATTACAAACTTGCCAAGTTTATGGTAGAAAAACTTCAGGCTAAACTCCAGAAATGGAATCGGATTATCTTTATTCGCTTAGCAGACTCAACGAGCACTGAAGCAGAATCTTCTTTGGCACCTGTGAGGATGTGTTATTACTGTGCTGTAGCATTATAACATTACCAGCACTCTGTTTGAGTTAAAGAAAACATGCAAAACTACTGACACTCTCTCTCTCTCTCTCTCTATCTATCTCTTTCTCTCGCCGTCTCTGCTGAGTAAAACAGCTGTGCTGCCCTTACAATGCATTAAGTCTCCTGTTCCTTTTAGATGGTTAAATTGTGCATGAAATGTCGTTGGCGCAGACTGCTCTGAAGCTGCTCTGATTAGGCAACATCTGTTACATTGGGGAGTCCGTGTCTGCCCTAATTAGCTGTCAGGCGGGGGTACGGTGTGCCGGATGGCGCCAGGGAGCTGCCACAGGTTCCTTTCCCCGTCCCGTCACCTGCCTGGCACAACCCCCCAACCGCCTACACACAGATCCCTAACACTCTCCCCCCTACAAGCACCATCAGCTGTAATTATGGAGAACGGTGACACAAAAGAGCAGGCTGGAGGGGAATGAGGCATGCCCATCTGCACACACACACACACACACACACACACACACACACACACACACACACACACACACACACACACACACACACACACGCACACACACAAACACATACACACACACATACACACACACATACACACACAAATACACACGCACACACACACACGCACACGCATACACACACAAATGCACATGCACAAACACACGCGCACACACAGACACACATACACACACAAATACACACACACACACACACACACACAACCACACACACAAACATGCACACACACACGCACACATGCACACACACACACAAACACACAGACAAACACACACACGCGCGCACACACACGCACACACACACACAGATACACACACACACACACATGCACACTCGCACGCACATACACACACACACACACACAGACAAACACACACACAAACACACGCACGCACACACACACACACACAAACACACACACACACACACACACACACACACACACACACACACACACACACACACACACACACACACACACACACACACACACACACACACACACAATCACAGGGATACACATATCCCACAAAATCAGAGTGCTGTTTTCTTTTAAATGTTGTTTCTTTCTCCATCTTTGGATTTCTTACACTTTAAATGAACTTTTCTGCTGCTGTATTCCTCTTAACCCAGGGGGCTCGGGGGTGTTGAGTGACAATATGTCATGGCTGCTTTTTGCAGTTCTTTGTGGCAAAAATCATCACTCCAAGCGTGCCACGCCAAAATGATGCCCTGATTCATAATGTAAATACACTTCAGTTAAAGGTCTGCAGGCAATAATCACTTTCAGAGCCACTAATATACCAAACTGCTATGCTATGCTTGAAGTGCTTTCCATTTGATCTGCTGTTATTAGATGCTTGTAAAACTGCTCCTGAATAATAGCAGCACTGCCCACACTTCCCTTTTAAAATCACTGTGTAGTAAGTCAAGCACTCGCTCTGCAAGTCCCGGTGGGCTCCATTGTGAAGTGTGATAGTGGAAGTTTAGTGTCTGTGGTAGCAGGATAGTCGTAGTGAGACACGTGAGGGTGAAATTGGCGCACAAATATCTGAGGCTGTTTATGTATATTTGTGTATTTTTATATTACACGCTGATGTAGCTACAATTACCATGGCATCATTAAGAACTCCATCACCTGAAAACTACAAAGTGGGCAGTGATGAACTTGCTTGCTTTCACTAATGTGATCAAAGCTCTTAACACCAAAACTTACACATCCCATTTCTAAACTGCTGGATTTTCCTTGAAAAAAAAAATTCCATACAATTCCCTTAAAAATTTCAATATATGCCTGAAATATATTGCAACAGGCAAACTGGTTATGTAAAACAAAATGACTGAGCTGTGTAAAAGCTGAATTCTTGTAGCGGATGTCGGATGTTTCCGGGGGTGGCCGGTGAGGGAGAGAGACCCGGTGAGCAGCAGGAGTGACAGACCGGCGACACGGAGAATGTCACAGCAATTGCGGGGCCATCAGAGCTGCGGCGTGATGGCTGATTGCCTCATGCTTCACTCGGCGAGTCCATCGGAGAGGATGTGGCGCACTTCTCCCCCGTCTCCGGCCCGAAACCCTCCGCCGCTGACATTTAAAGTGTTGATTCCTGAGCACTTATGTTAATTGTTGTAATTTTCCTGATGAAGCGCCGGCCTGATACCTTGATGCGGCCAAGATAGTTTTATATTTTCTCTGAGCGCGCCGCTCGGCCATTTGCTCCGTGCAGTGTCAGCTTGGAGTGCTACTGAAAGCTGACAAAATTGCAAGCAAATTGCATCAGATTGCCAACATTGTGAAAAGGTAAATTGCTTGCAGATCTATTTAAACCACTGGCCTATTTTCATCAGCAACAGTACTTGGTATTCATGATTGCTTAATTGGCGACCTTTTCTATTGTGTAGTGCTTTATGGTGTAATGGAAAGCGATCTTTACCAAACCGATTACGGCCCCCACCCCCCTCCATCTACGCCAGTACATTACGTGGTGATTGCGATGGCTTGTTCTTTGTAAATGAACTTTCTGATTCCAGTTATTTCTTTATATAACTGACAGAGGACAAAGAGTCATTTGTTTGCTATGATGTTGTATTTGAAAGCTCTTTGTGGCCAAGTCTGTCAAAGCAAATGGAGGTTCGGAGTCATGGCCTGCTTTTTGACTGACCTCTCAGCTTTTTCGAGGTAGGGAGCAATTAAGCCTCAGTCAGTGAAATATTTTGTCAGGTAGTTGAAAACAAGTATATTAGCTCCGCATTAACAAGTAGTGTTTAGTACAGTGGTAAAAACGGTGTGGTACAAGTGGTACAACCATTTCAAACAGCCGTGCCGCTGGTTTTCCAGGGTTCCTGCTGTAATATTTTGTTCTGGGTCTCATGTAGCCTATACATGAGATACGTGTCAATATATTTCAGACAAATATTTCCAAATGTATGGCTCGTGCACGCGTTTGTGCTTTATCTTTTCAGAGGGAACGTGTTTGTCAGTTTATTATGGCAATAAAAATATTGTTTAAAAAAACTCTAAAACTAAATAAAGAATTGTTAGTCATCGTTATATTTGTTTCACTAAAAGTGCAATAAAATGTAAAAGATCGTTAGAAATGGGAACTCCATGCAAGGCTGCAGGTTGGAGAGCAGTTTAGTGGCGATCCTAGTGCTCACTTTACACGCCACTCCATTTGACCACAGCATGTCAGACTGCTGGACACACGCACGGGCATCTGGGGCTATGTTCCCATGACTTTGGGAGTGCCCTCCAGCTCGGGGTGTTAGGGTTTGGAAGCACAGTCATCAGCGTTAGGGTTAATAAACATACTGGCCACATGTGCAAGGCATGTGAGACATTTTTTTGTCATGTCATTTGCATTTTAGGGTCCAGTATCTCTCCATTTCCTCAGATGCCAACACTGCATTGCCAAACCCCACAGGAGGCCTCCTGTAAACTCACCTGACTAGAGCAGCCACAGCAAATGGCTAATGACAATCGTTGCAGTCACTGACGCGTGTCTCATTTGCTTTGGATAAAAGCATTTACAAGATGCAGAGAGTGTCCATAGGCTGAGCAATAAGCACACGTGCACGGGGGTGGGGGCGAATGGGGGGGGGGGGGGGGGTTGTCCACATCAGAAGAGATGATGAAGACCAGGGCCTTGGCTAATCCCTCACCTATGACCAATGCAAACCTGGCCCACTAGTGATGATAGAGCTACTCTAATGCATGTGTTGTAATGGGGGAGAGGAGGAGGCAGGACTGTGCATGTGTTTTGTCATTTCAGAAGATTAGCCTATTTTAATTTGTGGTCAGGCAGGAAAGTGTGTGATTTGTGTGTGTGTGTGTGTGTGTGTGTGTGTGTGTGTGTGTGTGTGTGTGTGCGTATGCACACTCCTCCGGCCAGGGGTCTGAGCTTTGGGTGTCAGACTGTAAATTTTGTCTGCGTCAGGGCAAAAGCTGATTGATCTTGTGGTGTAAGATCAATAAGCAGACACTGTCATTTTTATAACGGATGAGCCGGCTTGCAGAGATAAATTAAGACTCCACAGATCACGACGGCCAGGGCTGAGTGTCGTCCTCATCAATCCCGGCTGGCTGGCTCCAGGCAGCCCTGTGCCTGCAGGTGCTTGTAACCCCCCAGCCTCTGTCTGCGAAGGCTCCACTAGCATCTACACGGCCCTCCTCGCTGCACCGTGTATATTTAATTTATACTGTCTGTGAGCTCAAATAAAACATTTGCCCTCTCACCCCTCTGGGGTGTCGTCTCCCCTGATTAATCTCGTTTATTATTTGCTGAAATGCATCACAGCAAAGAGTTGATTAAATAAAAAAGATGGAGAGGGAGAGAGACAGGGAGAGAGCGTGAGACGTTGTCTTTCTCG
>NC_135223.1:9947882-10022882 GCF_052324685.1 Brachyhypopomus gauderio
CTTCCGCCGGCTGGTCATTTAGTTCGGTTCGTTCCCCTGCAGGCCCTGTAGCCACGTCACACCGGCTGCTGTCACCATAAGCATGATGGGCCATAAACATGGTGGACCATAAGTACGGTGGGCCATTGGCTCGTTTGCGCCGCCCCAGTGGACAGTGGCACCATAAGGCCCAGTGTGGTGTCAGACAACCTGCACCTCAGGTATAGCTGTCAGACACACACACAGTGGAATGAGGAAGAGTTCTCAGTGCTACAAGAAACTCCACACTAATGACTGGTGGAGCAAGTTTCTGGAGGCGTCCAGTGTATGAAGGATGAGCGGAGGCGGGGAGGTGGTGGTGGTGGTGGTGGTGTTGGTTGTAGTGGGGGGGGGGGGGGGGGGGGGGGGGGGGAGGGGGGCATGTCTGGCATGGCTGCGTGGGTGCCCACATTTCCATTTCCAAAGGATTGATACAAATACCACAGACTCTAAATTCCGCATCAGCAGCAAAGATCAAAGATTACTGGAAGACCAAAAAAATACAACGAAAAAAAGTGTATAGTGCTTCTGAGTGTAGAGCATCAGTGGGCCAGTGTCTGCACTACCGAGTCCACTAAAGCAGTGGAGAAAGGTGGTGGATGGAGGCTGGTGGATGGAGGCTGGTGGATGGAGGCTGGTGGATGGAGGGTGGTGGATGGAGGCTGGTGGATGGAGGCTGGTGGATGGAGGCTGGTGGATGGAGGGTGGTGGATGGAGGGTGGTGGATGGAGGCTGGTGGATGGAGGCTGGTGGATGGAGGGTGGTGGATGGAGGCTGGTGGATGGAGGCTGGTGGATGGAGGCTGGTGGATGGAGGGGCATCCTCGGCCAGCCTCAGGCAGCGCTTGAGCGTAATGGCTGTCTAAGTGCCTCAAGCTTAAATGGACTGGAAAATGTCATTTTAATTTTCATGTTAATTGAAATGGACTAATTGTTAATATATTCACTAGGCAAAAAGTGCCACAATAAAAAGAAATCTGGAGTAATTTCGATTTGAATCATCTGAAATTTTGGTAAATAAAAGCCAGAATCTGTTTATTATTCAGGAGATAATATAATGCAGTATTTTAAAATAAAGTCAAAGTCTTTTATTGTGATAGTTTGATTGTTCTAATGATATCAGCATGGTACACTGTGTGGGGCCTTCTTTAGGATGTTGGCTTACAAATGCACACAATGATCGCCTCAAACTCCTGATAAATGACCAAATAAAGTAAATATTGGAAACAGGGCATTTTTGTGATTCGATACAGGCTTTAAGCAGAAAAAAATGAGAAACGCAGAAAAAGAGTCCTTTTAATACATTTAATCTAATCCAATTTCCAAATTTCCCTAAAAAGGAATTACGAGATACGGACAGTGGGGGGTGAATCCGTATCCAACAATTGCCATCCATTTCTGAAAAAAGAGAAAGAAAAAAACGGTGAGGAGGCTAAGCAGGGCTATTCTCCGGGGTAGTCCCTTCCCTTCACGGGCAACTATAGAAATTAGCCCCTGCCTTCACTGTGCTCTCACACTTGGCTACACACACTTGCATGGACACAAGGAAGAGGAGAAGAAGAAAAAAAAAACTCTTTTCTTTCTGTCAGCATTCCAGGCCAACAATGGCTAGATTAGGGAAGGAGAAGGGCCCCCTTCAGAGGCTGGGGTGGGGGTTTGGGCAGGGGGTGGCTGGGGCATTGAGTGGGGAGATGGCCCCGGCTGGAACAGCTGGTGGGGGTTAATGGCGACTGAACCCCACGGTCGGGATCCTTTCTCTATTGTTTGGGCCACTCATGGGAAGAGAAGGGGAGTGCTGACAGGCTCTGGGGTGTGATGGACCCTCGCAGAAGTCACGGGGGTCGCCCGAGCGGGCCGGTGCGCCCGCGCAGGCCGCGCGTGATTGGCTGATACACGCCAGGAAGCGAGCGGTGCGGCGGAGGACACGAGGCGGATCTCCCCCGCCCGCCGTTAGTGGGAGTTTGTTCGGCAGTAGAACGGAGAAGAGTGACGAGAGGTGTGAAGCGAAGGCCCCGTATACGACCCCGCAGGACGGGAGGATGCAAAGGGAGGAGGGAAAGAGATTAGAGGAAGAATGTAAGGTAGTGAGCGTGGGTAAAGGAACTTCTCTCTCTGTCTGTCCCACTTTCTCTAGGTTTCATTCCACAAGCGAACACTGGCTGAAATACCAAAGTGCCCGTGGAGGTTTAAAACTGCTTACAGTGGGAGTGCCCATGTGTTTTAGCACACACCATGAATCAATCCAACCAGCCACTTCATTACATACTGTAAGATCCAATCCAGTGACTCACATGTTCACGTGAGTCGAGTGAGTGGAGCTGTTTTTCACAGTGCAGAAAGACACAGACTGCTCAGCCTTCCTGAGATAGAGGAGAGAATCCACCAAAGCTGTGGATAACACATTTCTTCTGAATTCAGAGAGACAATGTGTGTGGGTGTGCGTGTGTTTGTGTTTGTAAGTGTACTTTTATATGCATGTGGGTTCATGTGTGCAGTTGTGTATGTGTGTGTGTGTGTGTGGGGGGGGGTGTGTGTGTGTATTCCTGCCTGGATAATGATGCTGTGTGTCTGTGTGTTCCTGCCTGGATAATGATGGTGTGTGTGTGTGTGTGTATGTGTGTGTGTGTGTGTGTGTGTTCCTGCATGGATAATGATTCTGTGTGTACATGTTTGTGTGTCTACGATCTGACAGTGCTGTGATCAGAAATACAAAAGGGCTGTTTTAGACTAATGGCCACATGCATTAGTATTCAGAACTGGGGACACAGGAAAATCATCATTGGCCCTGCAAACAAACCTGACTCTTTATGTGTGTGTGTGTGTGTGTGTGTGTGTGTGTGTGTGTGTGTGTATATGTGTGTGTGTGTGTGTGTGTATATATGTGTGTGTGTGTGTGTGTGTGTATATGTGTGTGTGTGTGTGTGTGTATATGTGTGTGTGTGTATATGTGTGTGTGTGTATGTGTGTGTGTGTGTGTGTGTGTATGTGTGTGTATGTGTGTGTGTGTGTGTGTATGTGTGTGTGTGTGTGTATGTGTGTGTGTGTGTGTGTATGTGTGTGTGTGTGTGTGTGTGTGTGTGTGTGTGTGTGTGTGTGTGTGTGTGTATGTGTGTGTGTGTGTGTGTGTGTGTGTGTGTGTGTCCTGTACGGTTCCGTGTAGATGCTGCATCATCTGTTCTTCTCTCATTGTCCTGATTATGACACACACTGGTGTAACAGTTAATCGTTGGTGACACCTGATTCACCCTGCTGCAAATCCCCCGTCCCCATCCATGCAAATTGAATGTGTGAGATGTGTGTGTGTGTGTGTGGGGGGGGTTTGATATGATGTGGCAGACTCAGAAATGAAAGATTAGTGTAGAGATGAGACCCTGGGGACAGGGGGCCTGTGCTTTCAGTGCTGTGATTACATTGAGGCTGACAGCTCACCCCATGGCTATGATCACTCAGGGCCACCTTAAAATAATGTAGCATTTCCTTTAGCACTTAGGGCCACCTTACAGTGTTTGTGTCTCTCAGCACTCAGGTCCACCTTAAATTAACACCCTTGGCTCTCAGGGCCACCTGAACACAGAGATTCTCTCCCTCAGCAGTCACTGACACCTTAAATGAACGCAGTCCCCGGAGGCCAATAGAAATGCTGACACTCGCTAAAATGTAAACTTTAATCGTCCACTTAAAGTTTCAGCTCTGGCTCTGTGAAAGAAGAGCTGGGTTTAGGTTTAGTTTTGCTCAATTCTTCGGATAGACTCTGTATCATTCTTCTGAGTGTTTTGATAGATAAATGTGCCAGCTAAAAGGTTTCAGGAATTAAACTCTTATCTTAACAGAATTTGTAAGAATGTTGTTGATTTTCTGGTGTTTTCATTCTGTACAGTTTCTGTAACACCTGTAACACCTATTCTCACCTCCCTTTCCTTCTAGTCTCCTGTCTCACTCGCTCCTGCAGCTAGGGAAACACACACACACACACACACTCAGAGGCCATGTGTCATCTTTACCCCCTCCTTCTTATCACCACCCCCCCCCCCCCCCAACGCACACACACACACCCCCCCTACAGCAAACATTTCATTTCCTCATGCTGTCAGAGCAGGCTTTGTCCTATGCATGTTAGCAGGGCCCTAATCTGAAACCCAAACTCACACTCTCACGTTAGCCACTTCATATTCCCCTGATCATGCTCAGCTGGCTCCGCCCCCACACCCCCCCCACACCCCCCCCTCCCATCGAGTGACGCTGTCCGTCTGAAGCGCCGCTGCTCTGAACACTCCTGCTCTCCTTCCCCATCGGAGCAGCTCATGTTTGGGGATGCGTTCTTTTACCTCCTTGCATTTTCCAGTTAAGGCCTGTTAAAGCGCCATCTGATTGGACGTTGTGTGCGAGTCAGCTGTGATACACGGCTGTCTCTGTGCTGCCTCGTGCCGGCCTGCCCCACCCTGCTCTCCTCCTGCCCTCCTGCCACTAGTAGCCCCCCCCCCCCCCTCCCACCTGAGCTCCTTCTTGGGAGGGGGGGGGGCTTGGGGCTGGATTTGCATACCTCCGTGGGACAAATTGCAGAGCTTTCATGGCTGCAGTCACTCTGGGAAAGCTGCCAAACCCGGAGAGCGCTGGAGGAGCCCTGGACCGCCTCTCTTCTTTTACGAGAGACAGTGATTGCCTCGGTGGAAATGCTAGCTACCTGTTTTTACAAGTCCTCTCCTCCGTGAAACACCTGTACACAGCAGTTGGTCTCATTGTTTTCCTCAGTGCTCTGTCGTAAAAGACCAAAGGAGTGCCAGCGCTAGTCTCGCGCTGACTCACGCCTCCTTCCTGGCGCCACCGTGGGCTCCGCGCTTCCTGTCACGGCTTAAAAACACGCGTCATGTGATGTGGTCGACTCGAATTTCAAGATGCTAATCGTAGCTGTCACTATAAATCCTGCAAGTTTTGCTCAGGGCAACCGCAAATATGTAAACCATGCCCCGGGTGCGCTCGTTGTCAGCCCCTTTGACATAAGGTGACATGTGAAGTACTGTGAATTTACAGGCTTTTTTTTTGCTCGGACAGGTTTGTTTGATGTTGATTTTTTGACAGACATTTATTTTTTACCATTTTATTTCATCTCTTGAATATAAAGAGGAGAGTGTTTATATTGTTGCAGTGCAAAATTAAGACATGTTTCCACTTGTTGAAACACAGAACTTCCGAGCTTCAACCCTCAAACTTCATTCAATGGGCAAAACTCATCCGCTTTGGTCACTCTAAGACCTAAAAACACCTCACCAAAATGACCCGATCGTCTTCTCTCTCACATTTGAATCAGATCTCCAATCTGTCTTGTAAATGTAACAGTTGAGGGAAATATAAATGTTACCCTTTCCCTAAAGTGCCGGAAATATTGTGAAGGTATCGATTCAACGTCATGTTTGGCGGCCTCTTATTGATGGAGAGAGAATGTGGAAGTAGCCAGCGACCCGGACGTAAAAGATCAGGATTTATGGCCTGGTATCTCTTGAACAATTTTATCAAAAGCCCATTCCAACATGCCATTTTTCTTCGGCCCATAAATCAGTGTATGCGGAGCGGTGTGGCTGGACAGTAAGCAGAGACGGATGAGCCGGGGGAGAGGTCAGCGCCGATTTTTCACCCCAGCCTCCTGTCACCGCCTCTGGCCACTGCGGCACCTTTATGAATTGCTCTTTTACTGACTTGTTGTGTTTTTAATTTGTTTTACCCTGTTTGGGTGAAGGAGAGAAAAATAAAAACGGAACAAGGATGGGCGCTAGGACCCTGCTATGGATCGTGTGTCGATCGTGTACTATTTGAACATCGAGCCATTATTTGGTGAATTGAGGTGGTGATTTGTTCACCTCTGAATAGTAAAATGCGTTGTTGGTGGGTTTGTAAGTGGTCTGAGCCTGACAAGGTCTGACATTGACATCGCTGCCTGGTAGAGGAAGTAAAATACAATTTCTGGATGCAAAAAGAAAGTTCTTCAGTTCTTCTAAAACTTCAGAAGCGGGTGGGTGGGTCAGTGAGTGATATGCAAATGTAGTCATGCAATTTGCAAGCAGAGCCTCCTCTACACTGTAGAATGTAAATAACAATTAACAGGCTGTCTACAGATTCCTACAGTTATTGTAATCGATGTTAGGCCTGTTCATGTAGTAAACGTGCTTCATACTAGAGCTGCTTCACAGTGGTTCTGTAACTATGGGAGAATTTGCTATCCCATCACTGATTTATTCATGTATTTTTCACGGAGACCTGCTATTGGTCAAGTAAGCGCTTCCATCCACTCCCTCTGATTGAAAGGCCTGCTATGCACCCACGTAAAGTGGACGTCTCTCATCACCGTGGTGACCTTGGATTTCCAATCACTTTCGTTTAAACCCGAGTGTGCGGGCGCTGCGTCTGGGTGAGGTTCCCTCCGCCGTGCGGGTGCAGGCCGCTCCACGAGCAACAGACACCACCAGCGGCGTTTGGCCGCTCAGGACGAAGCCAACGCAGGAAACACTGATAGATGTGACGAATCTCGAAGAGTAAAGCACGACCTTGTCAGAACCCAAGAGAGGGACATACTGCGTATGACATGTTGAAACTCGCAGGAAGTTAGTTTTGCAGACCTGCGTGTACACAAGCGAGCGTACGTACACACACACAGACACACACACACAGCCGGTTTGGCCTCTCGTCATGGTAATGATGTCTGTAGAGGAGCAGTGAGGTAGCATTACAGGCATTCTTGTGCACAGGGCCTGACAGACCTGCTACTGATGAGTGGATGTGAGGGTCTGACAGACCTGCTACTGATGGGTGGATGTGAGGGTCTGACAGACCTGCTACTGATGAGTGGATGTGAGGGTCTGACAGACCAGCTACTGATGGGTGGATGTGAGGGTCTGACAGACCTGCTACTGATGGGTGGATGTGAGGGTCTGACAGACCTGCTACTGATGAGTGGATGTGAGGGTCTGACAGACCAGCTACTGATGGGTGGATGTGAGGGTCTGACAGACCTGCTACTGATGGGTGGATGTGAGGGTCTGACAGACCTGCTACTGATGGGTGGATGTGAGGGTCTGACAGACCAGCTGCTGATGGGTGGATGTGAGGGTCTGACAGACCAGCTACTGATGGGTGGATGTGAGGGTCTGACAGACCTGCTACTGATGGGTGGATGTGACGGTCTGACAGACCTGCTACTGATGGGTGGATGTGAGGGTCTGACAGACCTGCTACTGATGGGTGGATGTGAGGGTCTGACAGACCTGCTACTGATGAGTGGATGTGAGGGTCTGACAGACCAACTACTGATGGGTGGATGTGAGGGTCTGACAGACCAGCTGCTGATGGGTGGATGTGAGGGTCTGACAGACCTGCTACTGATGGGTGGATGTGAGGGTCTGACAGACCAGCTGCTGATGGGTGGATGTGAGGGTCTGACAGACCAGCTACGGATGGGTGGATGTGAGGACCTGACAGACCTGCTACTGATGGGTGGATGTGAGGACCTGACAGACCTGCTGCTGATGGGTGGATGTGAGGGTCTGACAGACCAACTACTGATGGGTGGATGTGAGGGTCTGACAGACCAGCTGCTGATGGGTGGATGTGAGGACCTGACAGACCTGCTGCTGATGGGTGGATGTGAGGAACTGACAGACCAGTTACTGATGGGTGGATGTGAGGACCTGACAGACCTGCTGCTGATGGGTGGATGTGAGGACCTGACAGACCTGCTACTGATGGGTGGATGTGAGGGTCTGACAGACCTGCTACTGATGGGTGGATGTGAGGGTCTGACAGACAGGTCGCTGATGGGTGGATGTGAGGGTCTGACAGACCTGCTACTGATGGGTGGATGTGAGGGTCTGACAGACCAGTCACCAATGGGTGGATGTGAGGACCTGACAGACCAGCTGCTGATGGGTGGATGTGAGGGTCTGACAGACCTGCTACTGATGGGTGGATGTGAGGGTCTGACAGACCAACTACTGATGGGTGGATGTGAGGGTCTGACAGACCAGCTACTGATGGGTGGATGTGAGGGTCTGACAGACCAACTGCTGATGGGTGGATGTGACGGTCTGTATAGATCAGCCACTGATGGGTGGATGTGAGGGTCTGACAGACCAGCTGCTGATGGGTGGATGTGAGGGTCTGACAGACCAGCTGCTGATGGGTGGATGTGAGGGTCTGACAGACCAACTGCTGATGGGTGGATGTGACGGTCTGTATAGATCAGCCACTGATGGGTGGATGTGAGGGTCTGACAGACCAGCTGCTGATGGGTGGATGTGAGGGCCTGACAGACCAACTGCTGATGGGTGGATGTGAGGACCTGACAGACCAGCTGCTGATGGGTGGATGTGAGGGTCTGACAGACCTGCTACTGATGGGTGGATGTGAGGGTTTGACAGACCAGCTGCTGATGGGTGGATGTGAGGGTCTGACAGACCTGCTACTGATGGGTGGATGTGAGGGTCTGACAGACCAGCTGCTGATGGGTGGATGTGACGGTCTGTATAGATCAGCCACTGATGAGTGGATGTGAGGTCCTGGACTGCCAGACAGCATGATTTACAAACCGGTGCATTTGAAAATGGGGTCATAGGTCACGGGTGGATGGGCGGCCCCCTGTGATCATCAGACGACAACAAAAGCCAGAGCGTCTCAGAGGAGCCGCAGCACCTGTAGGAAGTGGTGATTCAGTCGTGGCCTGGAGGCTAAACACTCTGTGTCCTGTCTCCCCGTCTGCCTAACTGTTGGTGAGTGTCAGTGAGTCTCTGTGTGTTTAACTGTTGGGTGAGTGTCAGTGAGTCTCTGTGTGTTTAACTGTTGGGTGAGTGTCAGTGAGTCTCTGTTTAACTGTTGGGTGAGTGTCAGTGAGTCTCTGTGTGTTTAACTGTTGGGTGAGTGTCAGTGAGTCTCTGTGTGTTTAACTGTTGGGTGAGTGTCAATGAGTCTCTGTATTTAACTGTTGGGTGAGTGTCAATGAGTCTCTGTGTTTAACTGTTGGTGAGTGTCAGTGAGTCTCTGTGTTTAACTGTTGGGTGAGTGTCAGTGAGTCTCTGTTTAACTGTTGGGTGAGTGTCAGTGAATCTCTGTGTGTTTAACTGTTGGTGAGTGTCAGTGAGTCTCTGTTTAACTGTTGGGTGAGTGTCAGTGAGTCTCTGTGTTTAACTGTTGGGTGAGTGTCAGTGAGTCTCTGTGTTTAACTGTTGGGTGAGTGTCAGTGAGTCTCTGTTTAACTGTTGGGTGAGTGTCAGTGAATCTCTGTGTGTTTAACTGTTGGTGAGTGTCAGTGAGTCTCTGTGTGTTTAACTGTTGGGTGAGTGTCAGTGAGTCTCTGTTTAACTGTTGGGTGAGTGTCAGTGAGTCTCTGTGTTTAACTGTTGGGTGAGTGTCAGTGAGTCTCTGTGTTTAACTGTTGGGTGAGTGTCAGTGAGTCTCTGTGTTTAACTGTTGGGTGAGTGTCAATGAGTCTCTGTGTTTAACTGTTGGGTGAGTGTCAGTGAATCTCTTTAGACTGAACAGTTAAAGGATGTTTTACTTTAAGTGGGACCAGCAACCACATATTTGTTTTGATTTTCTCCATTTACAGACTGAATTCAATGAATGAAAAAAGAAAAAAAAAACCCAGGATTCCTCACCCCTGTTGCATATGAACTAAGCTGAAAACTGGTCTCTGTCCTTTGAGAAATGTGATGTGTGTTGTGTCAATCCTGTGCTTGAGTTACTTGTTTGAGTTTGTTCTGTAGAGAGAGACCAATATCATGGTGAGAATGGTGAATTCTGCTCTTCTTGTTGACATACTACTTGACCTGTTTCAGGTTTGCCACCAGCGAGAGGTGAAATTGCTGAGAACAATCTGTCTCTGTCAGTGACTTTGTGTCTTACTACACACCCACACACACGCATACCGCACACACACACACACAGACACACGCGCTCACACACCACACACATATCACACACACACCCACACACAGACACACTCACAAACACACACACACACACACACCCCCCCCCCCCCCAACACACACAAACACACACACACACACTCTCACACGCACGCCACAACATGTTCAGCAGTTCCCCTTGCTTCTTTTTGTTTTGTTTTGGAGCTGTAATTTTTCAAGCCCTGGACCTGGCACTGAGCGCTCAGTATATTTCCTCTAGCAGAGGCTCAGTCACTGAAAATAATGCTTTCAGAGCATCCATCTAAAAACAACAGACAAGCCTCGCACCATTCATCTTCTACACGGAGAAAGCCCACGTGTTCATCTCCCTACACTGACGGTTATCACCGGGCGGATGTGAATAGCATGAAGGAAATGGCTGACAGCTCTCTCTCTGTAGCTCTTTCATGGTTATGGCGTGCGTTTATTATGATGCACATTCAGCCAGAATTACCAACCCTCACACACACAAATGTCAGAAATGTTGGACTGATGTTTTTTTTCTTTTTAAGATCACCGCAGCTGAAATGTGTGTAAGTATGTGAGCCATCAGCAACACTTCTCAGTAGCGCCACTTTCTGAACCATCTGCCTTTTTTTTTTTTTACTATTTTGCAATGGACTCCACAGCCAATCACACCAATCAAAGACAAGCAGGTCTTGTCTGATAGTCTGATGTCTGTACAGACTTGATTAGAGTTAATCATCAGGGTCTGAGCAGTGCTTTTCTCCACCCGTCTCCTGACAATGCCCACGTATCCTTATTGGCATGGGCTTAGCCACCAGCTGAATTTTTATTGAGGAGAAGACCAGTCTGTGATTAGGGGGAATGTTTCTACCCTTCTGCCCAGGCTGAAGACCAGGCCTCATCTGCTGTCATCAGACACAGGATTGAAATAAATACCAAGCGCAATCAAGAATCGGCCGCTGGCTCCAAAACTGCAGAAAATAATGGTGTGATGGTTCTCGGTCACAGACAGAGTAATGCGATGTCAGAGAGGCCCTCGTCGTAAGACCGTTGCATATTCCATCCGCGTGTCATTTTGCTGTGGCTAATACATATTTTGGATTTGGACTTGATAATGTTTGGCCACGTATTACTCCATTATAATCAAGAATTGCTCTAACTCTGAGATATTGATTTTGTGCTCAAGAACTGAATGATGTGATATTTTTGTAATTATGTGCTATGGGCAGATGTAGTAAACTTTTAGTAAGGGTGTAGTGGATATCATACGGTAAATCATTTAGTTGAATGATTCAGCATTACTGCGCGGATGTCTGCTAGTGTCATATAACATGGCACGGTGTGAAAATACATCTGTTTTATTTTGTAGCTCTACTAAAAGCACCTGGAGATGTCAGTGAGGCAATAAGTGGAATCAACCTCAGAATATGTTGCACAAATATAGCCGTGACTAACATCGTTTTAGCCCCCAGGCTTTAAAGAATTGCTCACTGAATGAAGCTACGCTGACTGTGAA
Organism: Brachyhypopomus gauderio; assembly: GCF_052324685.1. Classification (NCBI taxonomy): domain Eukaryota; kingdom Metazoa; phylum Chordata; class Actinopteri; order Gymnotiformes; family Hypopomidae; genus Brachyhypopomus; species Brachyhypopomus gauderio. The sequence goes on from NC_135223.1 coordinate 9,959,330, forward strand.
TGGAACGGCAGGCTGATTGTAGAAATCTCTGGGAAAAAAAGCCTGATTGTGATTTTAGTGGGCCTATAAAGTGTTAAATTATAGGCAACCTCCAGCCAATGTATTGAACCTTTTGATGGTTGCTTGGCAACAACTAATTTAGGCTAGCTGTGTGACATGCCTCTTCTTTGGGTCTGTGTGTGTGTGTGTGTGTGTGTGTGTGTGTGTGTGTGTGTGTGTGTGTGTGTGTGTGTGTGTAGCACATCTCCTTGTGAGGCATTTAGTTAGATTAAGAGGGTTTGGGAGCAAGAACAGTTTGTCAGCTTAGATATTACAAATAAACTGGTATAATCCAACAGAAATGTAGAGCTAAAGCCTGTGAAAAAAGATTTGACAAGTATTCTTCAGTCTTAATGACCCTCTGTGAGGATATCACCCTAACTAGGGTGCAGTGGTTCCTGGTGATTATAAGACATTATCACACAGCAAAAACTGATCCTGGGTCATTTTGCTTAAGGGAAAGTCCTTTCTGAAGACTCCGGCTCCAGCTGCATTAGACAGACACACACAGCCCACGCAGCACGGCCATTAAATGCTAGCTGGGATTATTGCCCATCAGGCAAGTGCCCAAGTGCCACCTCACTTTGACCTAGAGTCCAGTCCTTGACAGAAGTGGTCTTTATGAACAACCATTATGTAAAAACACCTCAGCATTTGCTTTACGCATGTAAATATATTAAGTGTTGTAGGTGCCGGATAAAATGACAACACGAAGCACCTCAAAATGAAAATGCTCTTCGTCGGCAGAGCCGTGAAGTATTAAAGGGTATTAATGCCCGTGCCCTATTGAAATCTAAATGCTCTGGAATCATTAGAAGCTTGGCCCTCCTTCTTCCTCTCTTGTCATTCATTGGGCAGGAAACCAGATGACTGCTGGGAAATAAACAGCACATCAGTGACTCTGCATTAATGTAAGACAGATAAGAGACTTTCAAGCGTTTTTAGAACTGTATAATTAGCCATCGCTTTCTTAGCATTTGAATGGGCACTTAAACTTTGAAAGCTCTCATTGTCTTGGGTTACTGCCCTATACTCTTAGCATCAGTTAAGCCTTCCATTCAAGAGGAAATCAAAGGTCCCAACATTAAAATTAAGCAAAGTGGCCTTGGCTTTGTAAATGAAAGACAACTGGAGCTCCCTTGTACTGCTACGTTGGTGTTTTTACATGGCTTTTTTGTCATTTTAATGGATTATCTTCGAAAGGAGCAAAGAGCAGGAATGTAGCACTACGGAAGACAGAACGCTCCTTTCCTCCCGTGCAAGTGCAAAATGAATTTCTGTTTATTACAATCTTAGGTAATAACAAATAAATTCATTTGTTTAACATTTTTATTTAAAATGTTAGCCTAAGAGAGCTGATACATTTGTAAATAAATTTAAGCTCATAAAGAATTCCTGAATTCAATTTGGAAAAGATTTTCAGAAATAATAATGAATAACAACCCACGTTAGGAGAGCAGAGTGCTGTTTTCTGCACTGCTTGACAGACGTGCCGTTTGCTCCCTGGAGTTCTGCAGGTCCAACACATCGCTGGGAGACCAGAGTGCAGTCATCATCATCACCCAGCACAGGACACGGCATCACTCTGGCCAGGTGGCCCTGGCAACAGCGGCGGGCCAAACGCGTGCCCTCCCTCTCCAGAGCCGGCGGTGCCGTCCACGTGCCCACCCGTCCGGACTCCTCCAGCGCTGATTAGAAGGGGGGAGAACTCGTCACCGTGCCCCGCGCACATCTCCGATCACCGTTTATCACGGGTGCGGCCGGACTCAGCTGTGCCTGTGGCGGGTGGTGGATGGCGGGGCTGATTAACGCCTAATGAGGGGGTCAGATACAGGACAAAACCTGCCGCCACTCCGCTCCCTGGCCCGTCACGCGTGGCAGGCCTAATCGTGTGTGAAAAGTCACCATGTTGCGGTGGCATTGCCGTAATACCTCATCGCTCTGGGGCCTGTAGGAATACGAGGGGCTCCAATGACACCTTAAGTGACGGTTTAGAGTATGAGTAAAATGGCGGCTGCGCTTGTGGTGAGGCTTGTTAACGAAAAGTGGAATCAGGTGGACTGTCCGCTAGGGCTATGAGTGTGAAATTTGAGTTTGAGTATTACAAGCGTGTAAACCTGACAATTCCCAAGCCACTCATCAGTTTCTGTTTCTACCACCACAGACGTGGTGTAGCAGTACCAAGCAGTTTCAGTGTCTAAGTGGAGTATTACATGAAGAATGTGGAGACAATATTACTTAGCAGCTTATTGTCACCATTATGTGTCCTTGCAGCTCATATTTTGACTTGTTTTGGTGAGCCTCGATTTCAGACAGAATGAGCCAACACTATGATTGATGCTTTAGCTCAGTACAGCACTGAAATTCTTTAAGGAGTTGGTTTTACACATCTATCCTGCTTTGTACATATAGCATTCATACATGTCTACATGTAATTTAACATCAAATATATATGTTTTTTATTTAAAAAAAGAAATCTGACAACCCACACAGGCCTGTTTGCTAAAATGGCACTTACTGAATCCTCTGATTTGAGCAATACTTAAAGCCACACTGAGCATGAGATTACAGCACATTTACAAACCCCAGGGAAGATGCCCAAGACGTCCAGGGGGCTTTCAACTGAATTACATGCACATTTCAAACTCTCAATAGGAGGCCATCAAGAATTAAAACCATGTGATTGATGACAATGCTTCTTCCAATCTGCAGAAGGAGAAAAGCATTCTTTACTCTACAGACAGACAGCGCCTTACCAGTCGTTTAGAACCGTGGGAACAACTTTAAACTGTTCCAAATTCTAGATGTTTCCACATAGTTATCGCTAGAATTCGAATCCTCGGAATATCAATGTTTCATAGCACTAAGCAGAGCCGGAGTGGCTAATCGGGAGATTCGGGAGGATTCCGATGGGCCAGCTCATGTCAATCTCTAGTTTGGGCCGATTGGGATGGAAAAATAATTTTGGGCCGGATTTGCGCATGAAACTCCCGGGCTGAAAAAGTGGCCCACTCCGGCCATGGCACTAAGGCATCATAAGCAAAGCCATAGCTGACTTTGCTTTTAGTGAGAACTAACGGTGAAGACCAGTGGGATACGTACATATTTTACAAACACTCAGGCCTCAGTTGCTTTGACCTGAGTGGAACTATGACCCAGTTGAAAGGACAGGCTGTCAAAGCAAGCTTTCATGTACTCAGCTCGATGGGTAATCACTGTCTAATGGTTTGTGAACTGACCTGATGACATAAACTCTCCCTCCGCTCTCTCTCCTTCTTCATAATAGTCTAATACTTGTGATACCTGTACAATAGACACTCTGATTTACGCTTTACATCATAAAGGCTGGATATAGGCTGTCACATGAACGTAAACTAACATTAGGCCACTGTATGTCACTGTTTATTTGAGTTCTGAAAATGTCTACTGCCCTTGCATGGCATTTGATGGTCAAAATATCATATGGATTGAAAAAGGCATGGACCTTGTGTAAGAAACAGTTAAAAATCTATTCAAATTCCAAGAGGTAATGGAGCAGACTTAGGTCAAAAGGTTCTTTCTGGTCTTAAGGCTATTTACCATTAGCCTGGTATCACAATGGAAGCACAAACTTTTGTTGTTCTCGATGAATACTTGGCTCTGTTGATCTTTAACTACTGCAGTAGACAAGGGAAAGCTAACCTCCTGTGCCTGTGATTTTAATGGAAACAATTTGCAGTTGAAAGAGAATACAGCTTGGCAACACACGGAAGAACAGAAGATGGCTGAACCCTTGACAGACAATTTCAGAATGTTGCACACACACAAACACTCACAGAGGAAAAAAAATTGCTGAGAGATTTTGTCCAGTTTTGGCTATCCAGTCCCTCTCTAAATCTCAGCAATCAAAGCCTCAATGTTGATAAAATTAAAACGTATTCCAATAACCTTCCCTGGTGACTCATCCAGTAGTAGGTCAGGGGAGGTCAACTGGCCATCTCTTCGTAGTGGACATACAGGTTGCCTGGGGGTTGAAATAATTTGCCCTCTTCAGCTGCCCACGAGTCAGCTCCTGTCAGTGGGCTAGTTTTGTTCCCAAGGCCAATTAGCGAGCCCTACCTTAGCCTGCAGCTAAAAGGCTACTAATGGGGGCACGGCGGGGCGATCCACCTGAGAGGTGTGGGGCGTTCCCCGCCGAGCTTTCATTTGAGCCCAGGGAGGAGGTGGGCGGCGGGGGAGGGGCGGCTTCTGAAGCTTTCACGCTCACACTAAGCTTCATTGTGACCGCTGGCCGTTTGATCTTAAAATAATTTACTTAATGATCTCACGGCGGGAGCAATTGGTGCTGCTCGATTAGTCTGCCAAGTCTAATGGACATGGGAAGATAGGAGAGAGAGAGAGAGAGAGAGAGAGAGAGAGAGAGAGAGAGAGAGAAACACAGAGAGAGAAATAGAGAGAAAGAAGAGAGAACAGACAGGAAACTGAGGATTAAATGCTTCAGTTTGGTTAGCGTGGGAATCTAAATTTCCCAGTCTCATTCATAGTGTGGAGTGAGATTACAATTTAGAATGAGGAGACAGAATCCACAGTTGCTCCTGCTACCCACCCAATCAGAAGTTTGAATCTGTGGGGGTAATTCTTCTGTCAGAGGTTTCATTAGCATACACTAAGGTTTGATTTTCTGATGCTTTGGCATGAACATTACAAAAATTTTTTATCATTATTATTATTTAGCTTAGAAACAGATGTTTATGTACTAAACTTGATGTTTCAATAATAAGCAAGCTAAAAGATGAGGAAGTATATGAAGTGTGTGGGTGGTTTGGTCACTCGATGGCCTCAACAGGACACCGAGTGGTAGTCAGCTGATTCTGTCCTGCAACAGAAAGCTAATCACAGTAATGATGGGGGCGCCCCTTCAGTTATGTGGCTCGATTCATAACCACAGGCCCCTCTTCATAATTCACCATTTTATGCAAGTGGATGAACCGCAATTACATTTAATGGGCAAGTTAAGAACTCATTTTGATTTCATGAGGGAAAATTGAATTAAAAGCAGAACATAATGATTTGACTCTTGTTGAGGGTGCGGTAGGACTTAATGGAATTTTGAAGCATTGTCAAGTTCATGTCAGCCCAATTGCAGTATGTCACCGAGCAGTTTAAGAACTGTTTATTTAAGACCAGCGGCACAACTGTGGGGTTCTTCCCATTTCAAGTCTCTGACTCTTTAAAGGTAAGAAGATATTCAAGCGTTCAGCCGGGGCTTTCTTCTTGGAATGGACGATTTAGAAAGCTACAAAGAAAGAAAGACAACACAATTACACACATATCACTGATGAATATACATCATAAAAGCCAGGTGTGTGTATTTCATTAAAACCCAGAGATGCAGAGGGGTAAACGAGCAAGTCCAACTCAATTCAACAAATGCTAAAGAGAGAGAGTATAGCACAGAGTATAGTTGACCTGGGGGGTCATGTGGTCACCCACATGAGGGGAAAAGGGGACGCTTGCTGGGGTCATTAGACAAGAAAGGCTGCATCCCATCACTGGCAGCAATGGCGTTAGCCAGGAGCTAAAAGAAGATCTGACCACGGTACACCCTTATAACTACAGGATCGTAAAAGGGTGAGTCCTAATGTAGCTTCTTCCAAGCCTGCCAGGTGAGTGTGTGCTGTCACCCCCCCCCCCCCCACACACACACACACACACACACACACACACAAGTCTGAGGAGAGGGCATGCTGGGGGAGATAGCAGGGTTCTGCTGTTGGTGTTATTAAATCACTGCTGGGTTGTTGCGAATGTAAACTGGAGGTTTGTAACACGTCATGACAAATCTGCACACTATATATATATATATATATATATATATATATATATATATACACAGACTATAAAGTAAGGCAGTATGACAGAATGAAAGTGACAGGATCAGTCTAATGGGGTCTAATTATGAAGGCGCTGGTGTAACGCTTTAATTGAATTTGTGGTGAAATTTTGCAAAACAAGAAAAGTTAGCATTAGAACACATGAACGGACTATAAGTTCAAATGATCGTCCTTTAGATCACCGGAATCTTTAACAGAATTAGATGTTTAGACATGTATATATAACAAGTATTTAAAAAACGAAACTCTGATGATTCTTTGGTGTTAAACTCTATTTTGCCATTTTCACATATGTGCTTCTTGTGTTTCATCCCAGTAATCATTCACCAATCCCAATAAAACATGTCCATGCTCAGAAATGTTCATGCCATTGAGTAGTTTGCTGAATGAGTAATTTCATGAGGCAATACATCTCTTAGGTGACAGTACCCGTAGCTTCCAAACTGTTTGAAGCTGTTTTTGTTCACAAGCTTGCCAGTAAATCTGGCAAGGACTGGCGGGGCAGACCCCCGGCACAATGACATCTCTACCATCGCCCGCACAAGCCAAACCACTGCAGCTGTGGCAGGCTTTTACACTGACAAAAGATGTGCACTTGAGCACTGAGGTCCCTCTTAGAGCTGACATTATGGCCGGGACCGAAAGACAAACACTCAGACAGCCCTGGACAGCCATTCAAACGGCCAGGCACGGCTGGGGAACTGCTGAGCGCTGGAAGCGTGAAACGGGCCTTTATTAGATGGAAAGATTTACAGATTACAATTAACAAATGATTCCCAAATTGGTCCAAAACTCTGCATCTTGTAAAGTGTCTAGACGAAGTAGGTGACGTTTCCACGCCGGCATATCTCCACATAATAATATATATAATTATTATTATTTATTTTTGACCTGGGGCAGTCTCTTTTTTGTTTCTATAATAATATGTGTGTCTACAGAGATTCTCTCAGAGCACAACTCATTTCAGACTCATTCAGTTCATCTGAACATTTGCTTTGGTACATACCCCTCCTGCAGCTACATACACCCTGCATTCTTTATGGCTCTGCCTGTAATAGATAGCAGTGCCGACTCTGGTGTCCTGGTGCATTTTAAACATCTATTGACCCGTTCCCTCTGAACAGTGTGGCTGGTAAGCCGTGCTGGATGAGACCAAGGTGGGTGGGGTGGGTGGGGGTCGTATTAAAACTTTTCCCACTCAGCCTCAGCAGCACCCGTGATCTCCCTCCTCCGAGCCGGGGAGGCGCCAGCTCGTAAATCATGCGAGCTGTGAGCGGAATAGCTCATTGGCCACCTGCGTCAGCCTGCCCGTACCACGATCAGGGGCCTTGGAAAGCCACGTGCTCTGACTGATGCTGCACTGGGCATGGGGGGGGGGGGGGGGGGGGGGGGGGGGTGTCGGTGGAGCCCGGGGATGGCATCACGGAGCTCCTGGCCCACGCTCTGTCATCTATAATGGGCCAGCGTGACAGTGGCGACCCACGGGCCAGCGTGGGTGGGGAGCACATGTGTGAAGGGCGGCAGGTGGGGGGGTCATGCCAACACGCGCTGATTACAGGGCAGCCCGGAGCACTCTAGAGGCGTCCGGACGAGAGCGGTGTGCATTTACCTCCTTGTTGACATGATCAGATAGTTCTTTTGTCCTATGTGCTGCAGTGTGTATGTGGGAAAGCACACTCAGATGAAAAACAAGAACAGTGGAAATTACAAATCAGACACTGGTGTTCATTAAACATTATAAATTATATTATAGGAATGGTATTAATCACCGTTATCAATCACAAGATCACTAGGGGAGCAGTACTGTCAGGGATTACTGGAAGGGAACAACCTTCTTTCTGTGGGAAAAGGCAAAGGCATACTTAGGGAATGAATCAGTTTTTACTATATGCTGTTTTCTGTACACACTCACAAACACACACACACACACAAACACACAGATATATTCAAATAATGTCCCTTTGTCCCTTTAATTACATGAGTGTAATCTTGTATAAAATACATGTTGCAATAAGGGCCTGTGATGCATTATCTAAATAAAACTTAATTTATAAAGCACGCATAAGTAATGTGATCTGTGATTTATTTTCATTTTATTGTTCTATGCTTTGTCAAACAAAAAAAATTGGCGTTGTTCACGAGATCTGCACTGAGCTACAGCAAAAAAAAATCAGCGCCAGTCTGCTCTTAAAAGTGAGAATATGTTCTAGCGTGTCGTTCTCACATAAAGAGGCAATTATAGCCATCTAAGAGGAACACTTAAATCTGTCATATCTTAAAGAGAGGAACTCTCAAACGAGTAGAGGTAGATAAGCACCGTCTGAATAGTTGCTTCCTCCCGACCCCTGGGAGGACGTATCCATCAACAGATGCCCTCGGGTGGAGGATAACAAATTTGTCCCTTTCTGTGGCTTGCATAACACCGCAGGGGACGTATACGAAGACCGCATGTGGCCGGATATCGCATTCTGTCCAGTTCAAACAGCATTCCCATGGTTTCCTTTCGCGATCTTTCAAACTTCAATCGCACGTCTGTGATGCGTCAAATGTTTGCGCCGCGCCGAAAGAGCCAAGTGCGCTTTTCGCTTGAATTCGCTTGTATTTTTTAAACTGCAAGCGTCCCTAGTAGAAATTAGCTACCCTTAGTAGAAATTGGCTTTTATGTTTTTTTAATTTTAATTTAAAATTTTCTTTTAAATGTAAAGCTCCAAAATGGGAATTTGATATAAGCTTAATCAACTGAAAAGAATGCCTGATAAAATCTTGTAAAATCTTACATTGAGAATAATTTTCTGTAGAGTTGCCTTTAAACATTTTTTTCAATTATTTATTTCATGAATAATGCCCTAAAGCGTCTGTATTTTATTTACAAACGTAAACCTGGAGGTAATCTCACAACTGTTAGCATTTGAACCCGGGAAATACGGACGTTTGGTCACCCTAGTTTAACCAACTCACAGTTCTATCAAACATTGCTATATTTTGGTTAATATGCATTACCTGGTCTGTTTTGCTGTGGTCCGATATCGTTCCCTTTGATGTTATAAACGCATAATTAAAGAAAGTTGGTAGGTTAAATCTGAGTCTCTAATCCCGGACAACGAAGGACTGCCCTCCTGAGGACATTAGTGAGACGCAGCGCAGTGATTGTACTCTGCACAGCCCCACAGAGCTCGTAGTTCCTAGTGGATATTCTACATAGCGCCACAGTCCTAACATATCAGTCATTTACGATATGACATAACATACTGCCTCCATATAACATACCTAAAAGACTGTCGCAGAACCATTCTCACGACTCCTCACTGTATTTCGGACAAGAAGGGAATATTTGGACTCCTACAGTTAAATGAGTCGCTACCATGACCTGCTCGGTCTTGTGTGTCTCACTTGTGAAGGCCCCTAGAGGGCAACATCGGTGCGCTCAGTTAGGAAACACGGGAGAAGAGTCAGGAACACTTCTCTGGCAAACTTTACATGGTTTATCTATTATTTTGGTGTTATATCAGCATGCTGTAGGCCTGGGGGGGTGGGGGGGGTGTACGTGTGCACGACTGACAAAGTATAACGAAGTTTAAAAAAAACCCAAACAAGACCACAGGCTGCAGAAAACATTTATGTTTTTGATGTTTTTGAGGTGCAATAAACAGAGAATACATCCCATCGTTTACTATTTCAATAGTCATCCATAACTATGAATTCGCATCTCATGCTAACGGCTAAACTCACAGAAAAGCTTGAGCTTTGATTGGATAACTGAAGCGCGTGTGGGATCACACATTTACACACTGTCCGTTTCCAAGGGAACTGAACGCTGTTCCGCCCCTTTTAGCCTCTTTTCCTAAATGGAATGTGAGCTCGTGCGAGGACGGAAACATTGTGTTGGCGCGGTTTGTCTAAATGTCTTTCACTAGTTCTGTAAGTTGCAGCTGCGCGTCGAAACTATTTTCTCGTCTTTTCTGAGCCTAGAACTGTTTTTTTTTTCTTTTTTTGTAACAAGATGTCAGAGGAGGAAGATATACCCCTTCAGTTTTCTGAAGACGAACGTGTACAGTTTATAGGGATGAGAATTTGCCAACTGTTGAAAATTAAAACTTTGTCCTGGAACACATTCGTTACTGTGGAGGAAAATCAAAGGCTTATTACTCACTACTTTGAAAAACAAGATAAGTTGTTGTTTTTCAGCTCATCAGCGCCAACTGTTCTCACTGCTTCCACCGAGGTGAGTGTGGCCTGCAGTGTGACAAGTGTAATGTTCAGCAGGTGCACAGCCTGTGGGCAGTGCTTCATAGTTTAGAAAATCACTTGATTGATTGTTTTATTTGTATATTGTTCAACGTGCAATAGGTTTCTTCTGGCCCCGAATGTAAGACATTATACATTCTCAAGAAGGAGAGTGTCCCTGTGGTCTCTGGAAATTACAGGAGCGTTCTGCTCTTTGGGGTACTGTCACCATTCCTGCTGCTGCAGCTGTCAAGCAGTGTGGACAAGGTAATGAAGTCTTAGACTCCCGGGGAGTGTCTGCTCTAGCAAGGACTGATCGAAGCCTTAGGCCTGTGGGGAAAATACTACACACATCCAGATGTCTCACATACCCTATTGTTAAGTTGATATCTCACCAATGGACTAGCATTTAAATAAATGTTTGATTTACTCCTCAGAAACAGTCAGGTCTGTGGATTGTGGGTGTATAATGTTTCACCGTTTTATCTCAAGGTCTGTCTGCCGCTTTTGTCAAACAAGAAGAATCATACGCTGTGGCCAAATGTGATATCCCAAGATGTAACACGACACATTGAGAGTTTATCAAACAAGGTGTCAGTGGTGAAAGGACAGGTGTGTGGAAAAACAGTCCTTCCTGTTCCTGCTGTCTCAGGGAAGACAGAAGATCGTCTGGAGCCGTTCCTCAGTCCGTAAGAGCTTTAGGCCTTATTTGTTGGTATCAATGAAATATTGCCATTTTATCTTTAACAGGGATGCCCAGTTCCTAAAGATTAGCTATGGAGTCCAATGCATTTTGGTGATTACTCTGATCAAACATACCTGATAAATTGCCAAGTTTAGTAAGTGTGTTACGCCTGTATTCCAGGACTCCTGGACCACGGATGGGCAACTCTGGCCCTTACTGTTTCCTGTTTCCTGTATGGTCAATCATTGTTTTATCTTTTATTTCACAACTTCGTTAACTACTGTCGTGACAGGAGGATGGTGGTGCATGCTGTTGAGTCCATGGTCATTAACTGGACACATCTGATTCAAAAAGTATTAAAAGAAGATTCTGCCGAGCTCATCTTAAAGGGGCTGAACCCAGGACCTATGACTGAACTTGACTTCTGGAGCTCTAGAAAAAAGAACATACAAAACATTTATGAACAGGTTTGTTCTGCCGTAACCATTCGCGTGCTGCAATGGTAATGTAACCGACTGTGGTGACTGTTGTCACTGTAGGTTTTTGTTTTCCAGATTCAGAGCCCTGCTATCCAGAAGATGGTGAGAGTCCTCGAGGTGGCAGACAGCAGCTATTACCCATCTTTTAAAACACTGACAGTGGAGGTTGCTCATGGTAACTGATTTGTGTTCCACCAGTCACCACTCCATGATAAATATACATGAACCTGTGTTACACAACACATAACATCAGTGAGCTGTATGTATTTTCTTTAACGGGAGAATGAGGCTTACACCAGAAAAGCACACGTGATAAACTGCAACCTGAAACAGCCTAATCTGACACACGTGGGGCGTTCACAGCCTCGCCCAACCAAGTAAACGCGTCTCACGTGTTTCCGCAGCATTACAGGAAGCCAGAGACGTGGACGAACGCCTCCGGCTGCTCCGCCCGCTCCTGCTCCACGTGGAAGAGGGGGAGTTTTCCTCCACCCAGATGTTCATCCCTCCTCTCCTCCATCTTGTCTTCCTGGTTTGGACCCACTGTGCGTCCTACCGCACACCCGCCCGCGTTGTGGTGCTGCTTCAGGAACTCGGCAACCTGCTCATTCAGCAGGTGAGGACGATCATTTTGTAAAGGACAAGGATTAGAACTAGGATTTGGAGTACAAAGTAGCAATTCTTCTAATCCAAGTATTATTAATCTAATACAGTATATTTTCCCAGGTGTTATCACTTCCATTTGTCTCCAGAGTACCCGAGTAATAACACAAGAAGGAATACAGTGGTGATTTACAGCAGAAGAACATCCTTTAAGTCCTCAAGTGATTTTGCCTTACTGTCCCAAACAATATAAAACATTTGAACAATATGCCCTTGCTCTATCTAGGCTAGCTTGTACCTGGGTGGAGAGGAGCTGCTAAGAGGAGAGACAGAGGAAACGCTGGAGAAACTGCGCACCGTGGTGAAGCTCCTCACATGTTTTAAGGAGACTTTCCATACCTACAGAGAAAAAGTTTCGGTCTGGGCCAGCTCCATATGCAAGTGGTGGGACTTCCCATCCGCTTTGGTCTTTTCTCGACTGGATGGTTTCTTAGCACGAGTGCTAATGTTAGAGGTAAGATTCTCCCCGTTCTTGTTTTAATAAATGTGTGACACTTTTTAGAGGTTAGATGTAAACGGAGGGTTGTGTGTTTCAGGACCTTTTCTGCACGGTGTTAGATCTACAGAATATGGAGAAGCTGATATTTGGAGGAATCAAGGGTAGAATGTACACCGAGCAGGTCTCACTGCTACATTCAGAGTTTCAGCAACTCTGCAAAAAAATCAGGGACGGTAAACACGATCCTCTGGATTTGACGTCCAAGGTTTGGATCTGAAATTTATCAACAATGTGGTATTGGTCAAAATATGTAGTGGTGTCATTTAGTGTTAAAGCTAATGTTACAGTTGTAAGGACGTACTGCACTGACGTACTGCACTGACTTGCATTTCTGCTGTTAATTATATGTGATAAAATTTTATTTACATTTTGCAGCAGTTCTTTGGTGATTCCTTGTTTTACTCTGCATGCGTCATGGTGACGGTTCTGATCATTATATAAAGAGTAGTCACTGTAGAGACCCAAAAGAGTTACTTCTTTTCAGCTCCAGCTGAGATTTTAGAAAACGTTATTGGTATTTTGAATTGTATGAAAAATGTATTTATATTCTTTGGTTATTTTCAGTTTTTAAAGAAAATGAATTAATTCCAAGTGTTCATTAGAAATTGGGTGTGTTATTCTTCCCTTCTGAATTAAAGGATTTTGAGCAGGACTATGCACATTTCCAACAAAAGGTTACAGACTATGATCGACGCCTGGGTAACATTCTTTGCTTGGCCTACAAAGACTGTTCAGGACTGGAATCTATTTTCAAAGTGAGTCAAATAAATAACGGCTTACAAAAAAAAAAATTGCATTTAGTGTAAACAATAGCATTTAGTGTAAACTTTACGATTGAGCCTTTTCATGTGTTTGTTCACAGCTGTTGGCACTGTTCAAACCATTCCTGGACAGAGGGATTATTAAGGAAACATTCACGCCCAATTTCACTAAACTGATACATCATTTTGGAGTTGAGCTGGAAAGATGTAAACATCTGTTTAACGCTCACCTTCAGCAGGTACCACTGTCCAGTATCAGTCCACACTCTTATAAATGTGTATTGCACAATGTATGACCAACACTATTGTTTTCCACTCGTCAAATGGACTGATACTGGACTAATACTGGACTGATAATGGACTGATACTAGACTGAAACTGGACTGATAATGGACTGATACTGGACTGATACTAGAATGAAACTGGACTGATAATGGACTGATACTGGACTGATACTAGACTGATACTGGACTGATACTAGACTGATGCTGGACTGATAATGGACTGATACTAGACTGATAGTGGACTGATACTGGACTGATAAAGTTTACTCTTCCTCTCCAGAGGAAGAAAGGTGAAGCCATGCTGTGTAAAAACATGGCCGCCATGTCCGGTGCTTTGAAATGGGCTAGAATGCTGAGGGACAGGATTCAAATTCCATGGGAGAAATTTCGATTTGTGCTTGACATGTAAGTGCTTCCAATCTGTTCATAGCTCCGTACTGCATTCACTGAACATAAATACGTAAAAATGTGAAAAACATAAATAATTTTTATGTTTTGTTCATCATCTGCATATATATAGTGGATAATTTGAGTGATGAGGGATCACTGTATTGTTTATGTACCAGCACCCTGGAAGGAGCATCTTTGGAGCTGATATATCATAAGTACATGGAGGTGTCCACACTACTGGATGAGTTTGAGGAACAGGTCTACTCAGACTGGTGTGATAATGTTAAACACATCTGCCAGATGAACCTTGACCAGCCCCTCATAAGGAGAGATTTAAGCTCTGATCATCTATCAGTGAATTTCAATCTACAGGTAAATAATAGCATGTGCCCATTATATGATAAAACTAACTTATTGCTTTTATATAGATTCAAATGTTTCACATAACTCTTTTCACACTGACACTGTGACCCAAGCTCCTGGATGTCCTGAGAGACGTCAGACATCTACAAATGCTGGACCAGACCAGCATCCCATCTGCTGCGATGGAGGTGTATAAAAAGAGGGACACTTTCATCATGGTTAGTCAACTCCTTTGTTTATACTTGACTATTTTGACTATCATTGGTTATTTGAAGTCAACTTCTAATAACAGCACAGCCATGTACAGACGAGCTTTTCGTACAGTGCGAAGGAAATTCCTTGTCATTGAGCGCCCCTCCCCCTTCTTAGTGCACGAGCAGTCTGCAGTTGCTGGTCCAGGGCTACAACAAGGTGCGTCAGACGGCCGTGGACGTGGAAGCGTCGCTTCTGAAGGCCGAGCTGGAGGCCATAGACGAGCAGCTGCATCGGGCGGAGACTGAGCTCACGTGGCAGGACGAGCAGTGCTGGGACTATATCTGTCGGGCGAAGGACACCGTCCACAACCTGGAGCGCAGGCTTCAGAAGTCCAGGGACAACGTGGAGGTGATCCAGGAGCTGATGAAGGGATGGAGCAAGCAGTCGATGTTCTGCAGGAAGGACAATAAGAAAGACTCGCTGCTCATGCTGGAGGATAGAACAGCAAGGGTGGCAAGGAAATACAGTAGCATCAGGAACGATGGAGAGACCATACACCGTCTGCTCCAGGTAGGTGGCAGAAGATGAGATGTTCGGTGAAGTTGGATGTTCCACTTTATTTATGGAACCTTTGCTTTATTTATGGAACCTTTGTCAATAATCTTTGTAGGAGAACAAGCGTCTGTATGCAGCAGATAATGGATCTGAGGCATGGCAACAGTATGTGGAATATGTGGATGAGATGGTGGTGGAAGGGCTTTTCAATGCCATCACTCATTCCCTGGAGTTCTTTGTCAACAACATGGAAAGATCTGTGAAGCAAGCTCCAATTTTAGAGGCTCAGATGCTGCTAAGTGGATCTGAGATTGTCTTCAGACCCTCTCTGGACAATGATGCTGGAGATGGCCTGTATGAGATGGTGGAGGGGCTACTGGGTGACGTGTTCAAGTTGTCTGCTCAAGTCAGCAGGGTGGCATCTCACTTGGACTTGAAGGACTATCAGGTGAACAGTGGTTCAAGAGATGTGGCTCAAAATCACACATTTGAAAGCATTTTCTATTGCCCCATGTTCTTCATATCGACATGCGGCCTTCGTAAAATGTAACGTTCTTTGGCAGGATGATATGGATGACATGCTTGACCTCTTAGACCTGCGACATGAAGTGATGGAGCGGGTGAGTGATGCTATCAGGAGTGCAGGTCAGTACCAGGGCACCTTTGACCTCTACTCACATCTGTGGCTGGATGAACGGCCCGAGTTCCTCAGGCAGTTCCTCCTGTACGGTCAGCCTCTGACCGCTGAGTACGTGGAGGCGTGCGGAGAAGAGGGACTACCAGAGAATCCACCCACAACCGACAAGTTCAGAGCCCAGGTGAAGCTCCATGCTGTTTTTGAACAGAAGTGAAGATGAAGTCTAATTTATTTTGAAGGCTTCTCTTAAGAACTTCATCCTTATGTGTACAGATCGACCACTATGAAGAACTGTACGCTCGAGTCAGCAAACTGGAAGACGCGCGCGTGTTTGATGGCTGGTTTAGAGTGGATATCCGCTCATTCAAGATTAGTCTGTTAAGCACAATCAAAAAATGGAGCTGGATGTTCAAAGAGCACCTCATATCATATGTTACAGATAGGTGGGCTGAAAATAAACTGTCTAACATTCACATTAAAGCTACACTTTGACAAGTGCATTATACCACTACTTACTACCGATATATACTGTAAAATGTGTAAAAGGCAGACAAATGCGACACCTCTTTACCACCACTGGCATTATTTGCTTTCTTGAAAATGAATAATTGAATGTCTCCCCGTCTCTCAGTGTTACGGAGCTTGAGGAGTTTATCGTGAAGGTGGCCTCAGGCCTGGGAGAGCCCGTGCGGAGTGGGGAACACCAGGCTCTTGTGCGGGCCATGGGCTACTTGCTGGCCGTCCGATCTAGACAGGCCAGCACGGACCAGCTGTTTGAGCCGCTCAGGGCTGTGGCCAGCCTGCTGGAGCAGTACGGAGAAATGCTCCCAGATCACATCTACACCCATCTGGAGGTAAGGGCCAGTGTAAATGTAATGTCCTCATGCTCCCTGCATATCAACAGAGCCACGCCACACTTTACATACACGTAGGACGTGATTTTGGAAGACACCTTAGAAACAACAAGCAAAGCACAGTGTGCAGTATTTCGCAGCAGGATTCGTCTGTCACTGCTTTGATTTGACCGTATTTTCATTCAGTTTCTAGTGATATATAGTGCGCGTACATTTCACGGCCACGTTTTGTCCTGTTTTCAGGAGCTTCCTGACAGATGGACCAGTGTTAAGAAGTTAGCCTGGGCTGTGAAGCACGAGGTCGCTCCTCTCCAGAACGCTGAGGTGGCAGTCATCCGCAGAAAGTACGGGGCCTTTGAGGTTAGCGATACTGTTCCTGTTTTAATTAGACTGAAATACGTTTCGAACTGGGCACACATTCAGATAATTCTGGCATTTCTTTGTAATTTTTATTCTTGACTTGTACAGAAAAGAGATTTATGCTGCGTGTGCTTCTTTTCGCTGATGCTTTTCCCCTCAGAGAAAGCTGAGTCAGTTTGAAGAGAAGTTTAGAACACAAGCTCCCTTTGAGTATAACTCTGAGAGCCCTTACCTTCGGCTAGACAAGGTACGTCTCATCACTTCCAGCTGCCTTTTCGAATTTATCCAGACATTTTGTCGTCATTCCACCAAGCCAGACGTGCTAACTTTAGCCAGTAGAGCTAACCGTGTCACGGTGTGGCGTGTCAGTGCCGCAGCGAGATGCTGACTCTGGAACAGGAGCTTCTGGAGCTGCAGGAGTCGTGTAAGCTGTTTGAAGTGAGCAGCCCTGACCTGAGGCAGCTGCGGCTGTGGCAGAGAGAGACTGCTGTCTTAAAGCAGCTCTGGGACCTGCTGCTGTGTGCTCAGGTTAATCACTCACCCTCATTTCAGTCGTGTCATTCTTGACGTATTTAACTGTGATGCGCTCTGTAAAATTATCAGAGAACAGAATAGTACAATTCCCTGTAGTGACTGTTGATATACAGTACTGTAATTTACCAGTTTGTAAGTTCTTGCTGCCGAGGTACTTTTCAAGAACATGAAGTACTATGAGGTGTTTCAACCTCTCTCCAAGCATGGCCGCCTGACAGTAATTATGACTCCACAGAGCAGCATAGCGTCCTGGACGCTCACCCACTGGAGAGGGATTCATGTGGAACACATGGACGCAGAACTGAGAAGGTTTGCAAAAGTAAGAGCTTCTGCTTCTGTGGACTTCCACACGCTTGACCAATCAGTACTTTCCTCCCACCGCACTGCACGCCACCTGGAATGGATGTTCGATGTATCCAATTTTGAATTTTTGAACATTTTTCTGAAAGCTTTAAACAAGTTCATCTGACACCTCATCTTGTAGTTGTTCCTGCCTCTGGGAACAAGTCGAAAAAACATTTGGACAAATTTGTGAACGTGATAATTACACCAGTTTAACGATGGGTCCAGGAGATGGAGACTCTGGACAAGGAGGCCCGTGGATGGGACGTCTACGCTGGCTTTGCTCATGCACTGAAGGATCTGTTGACGTCCCTGCGGGTCGTGACCGAGCTTCAGAATCCTGCTATGAGAGAGCGACACTGGACACAGCTGGTTAGAGCCACCAGGGTGAGTGGGCCAATGGTAGCAGCTAGCAGCTGTAGCGCAGTTTGATAACAAACTTTAAATAAGTTTAAATATATTTAAATAAGTCTTATAGCAATAATAGCACATCAAGTTAAAGTTCTATTTTTCTCAGGTGGACTTTACGCTGACTCAGAGAACAACCCTCGCAGACGTCCTGGAGCTGCAGCTACACCTGTACGAAGAGGAGGTTCACAACACGGTGGCTAAAGCGGTTAAAGAAATGGCCATTGAGAAGGTTTGAGCTTCCTCCTGTCCTCTCTGAAGGTTTCCTCACAAATATACTTACTTTAATAAGTGTTGGAAGCAGAAGAGCTGAAGGTCTCGTTTTCCTCGTCAGGTGTTGACTGAGATCAGGCAGACATGGAGCCTGATGGAGTTCACTTATGAGGAGCACCTCCGTACCTCCACCCCTCTTCTGAAGTGTGACGATGACCTCATTGAGATGCTGGAGGACCACCAGGTTTTATCATCTGAAACTGGACTCATAGTAGAATTACTACATTCACATTGGTACTGCATGTATATATATATATATATATATATATATGCGCAGTACCAATGTGAAAGCTAAGCTACCATATGTCTCAGCATATTTGGCCAGCTCATCAGGGAGTCTCCCGAGGGGCTTGGTGAAAATGAATGGCATGTTTAGGGGCTTCTATCTCCCTCTTCCTCTGCCGTCTGTGTCGAGGGGCGACAGATCTGACGTCAGCCGCCTTCATTCAATCCACTGATTTACAGCGTGCAGACCACACACTGATGCCTTTGTTTGCATGCTGCGTGCGTAGGGGCCAGTCCCGGCCAAACACAATGCCGTGCACAATAAGGCGGCCGTGCGCTCACACGCAGCCCTCACACACACACACACACACACACACACACACACACACACACAGACACGCACGGCTGGGAAGTGTGACATGCTGAAGTGACACAGTCAGCCCACACAGAGATAAAGAGGAAGATCAACAGACTAACTGAGCCTAGTGTCTTGTAATGGTATTCTACATATAGATGGTCTTTCACTGAAAGATGTAATCCAGGCTTTAATCGAAGATTGTCACTGAGAAGTGATTCATAATCTGATCGGTAATATTTGAGCCTAATAAAAAAGCCAAATTTGTTTTAAACCAAATTAATTATTTTAAATCTAAAAGGAGATAATATAAACTGATAAACACATATCAGTCACCACAGTGTGTGGTGTGTGTGTGTTGTCTGGGTTCTGTGTGCCCTGCTGTTGAGTATGTGTGTGTGTGTGTGTGTGTCTGTGTTGTCTGGGTTCCGTGTGCGCCCTTCTGCTTAATGTGTGTGTGTGTGTGTTGTCTCTGGGTTTCGTGTGTGCCCTTCTGCTGAATGGGTGTGTATATGTGTGTGTGTGTTGTCTGGGGTCCTTAAGTGCCCTGCTGCGGAGTGTGTGTGTATTGTCTGTGTTCCTTGTGTGCCCTGATGCTGAGTGTGTGTGTTTGTATTGTCTGCGTTCCTTATGTGCTGCTGTGTGTGTGTGTGTGCACATGTGTGTGTGCGCATGTGTGTGTGCATGTGTGTATTGTCTGTGTTCCTTATGTGCCCTGCTGCTGTGTGTGTGTGTGTGTTGTCTGGGTTCTTTGAGTGCCCTGCTGCTGAGTGTGTGTGTGTGTGTGAGTGTGTGTGTGTATTGTCTGTGTTCCTTATGTGCCCTGCTGCTGCTGTGTGTATGTGTGTGTGTGTGTGTGTGTGTGTGTGTATGTGTGTGTGTGTGTGTGTTTTGTCTGAGGTCCATGTGCACACTGATGCTGAGTGTGTGTGTGTGTGTGTGTGTGTGTGTGTGTGTGTGTGTGTGTGTGTGTGTGTGTGTGTGTGTTGTCTTGGCCATCTCAGGTGCAACTTCAGGCCATGCTGCAGATGAAGCCGGTGGAGTTCTTTCGTGAGCAGGTGGAGGTCCTGCAGATGCAGCTCAGCCAGGCGGACAGCGTGCTGCTGATCTGGCTGGAGGTTCAGAGGACCTGGCTGCACCTGGAGGGCATCTTCATGGGCTCAGACGACATTCGCCACCAGCTGCCCGTAGACACGCACCGTTTCCATGGCATACATGCCAACTTTAAGGTACGTGCATCGATTCTCTTATTTTATTATTTTTCTTGGAGTTTTACAAGAAATAGCCTATTTATGCAAGAGTGAGAAGTTAAGGTACTGTGAGTTTAGACACAGTCATAACATATACCTGTTATGAAGGGACAGCTGTATTGTTTGATGACCGGTATAAACTTTTTGCCTTTGAAGGTGCAGTAAAATTCATCACTTAAAGATTTGTTCTTCTTGAATGTATGAAATGATTGCAACCCACGTGTGATTTTAGGACCTGATGATTAAAAGTGCTGAAACGAAGAATGTCATTGCTGCCACAAACAAGAGTGATCTTTTGGAGACGCTAGAAGACTTGCAGAAGAGGTCTGTCAGACCACTCAAAGTGCAGTTATCCTTCAGTATTTCACAACCCCGAGTACTTGATCAATGGTTTTTCTTTTCCAGACTTGATGTGTGTGAGAAAGCACTAGCCAAATACCTCGAAACCAAGAGAAAGGCCTTCCCGAGATTCTACTTCATCTCTTCTGCCGACTTACTGGACATCCTGTCCAAAGGCAGTCAACCTGAACAGGTAGGACAGACAGGACCAACAGCACAAGCACCTGCACATGACACTGGACACAAGACAGTACATGTGTTTGCTCCCAGTTTGTCTCCATTACTGGGTTTCTTGGACATTTGTTTCACAGTATTGTATATTTAACACGATGGTTTTCACCATCAATAAAACAGTCCTCTTAATTCTGGCATATTGCCCATAGTACCGAGGTATTCATTCATCAGTGTCTCACTGTAGCTCTGATTCAACTGTGTAGATTATAATTCAGTGCAAGAACGAGTATAATGAGTTCTCCCTCACTTCATGTGACCTTTATCTGTTTTGATTAAACTTTCTTGATCATCACACTGATAGTTAGAAGGACATTATTTCTCTGAAACATGATTATGGTAAAAGGAAGACGATCCACACTTGCGTTGACTCTGACCCTCACCAGCAATCTCTCCGCACAGATCCACCCCCGCGCACGCCAGCGGTCGCGTTCAGACACTCAATTAGAACAGGGTGAGGGTGCCCGGTTCTGATCTCACTGGTAGTTGATTATAATTAGATGTATGGCTGCGTCTGAACTCGAGCATTATGTATGCGTCATTTCTTCCCCTTTGAGCGTTGTCCTGTTTGAGGTCTCGCGCCGTGCTCGTCGCTGTCTCGAGCTGGGCTGAACCGTGTCGTTTTGCTCAGGTGACCCAACACTTGGCCAAGCTGTTTGACAGTATGGCCGACCTGCAGTTCGGGGAGGGCGGGTACGAGACGGAGGGCGTGGCAGCTGTGGGGATGTTCAGTCGAGAGAGGGAATACGTGTCCTTCCACTCTCGGTGTGACTGTGTCGGTCCGGTAAGACCTCCGTCCCTGTCGATGTCTTTATGTTATAATAGTATCGTTCCGTTTGGTCCTCGTCGGAAGAACGAGAACGATTGCGACTGATGGAAACCGCTGTGCGTAGGTGGAGCTGTGGCTCGGCCGTCTGGAGGAAGCCATGCAGGAGGCGGTGCGGACGTGCATCGCCGAGGCGACGGCCGCGTACGAGGACCGGCCCCGTGAGCAGTGGGTCCTGGAGCAGCCGGCCCAGGCCGCGCTCACCGCCTCCCAGATCTGGTGGTCGGCCGACGTAGGCCTGGCATTCGGGCGTCTGGCGGAGGGCTTCGACACGGCGCTGCGGGATTACGGCAGGAAACAGGTACATGTCAGTGCCTCTGGATCACGAGCTCACATGTCTAATACGAGCAGGGCCCTCATTACCTGTCCTCAACACCATGGACCTGCTGCACAATGGATCTCATTTCTTTTTAAGTGTTGTGAATGTGATTAGGCTCCAACCTTTCCTTGATCTAGCTTGCATGTGGGATTTGAATAGTCGTTCGAGCAGGGCGTCCGTCAGCCAATCCGGGTGGACTGCCATAACGATGTCATAATCACTTACTTATAATAATCTGCTCAGTCACATCAGCCTGCCCCCTGAACGCTTGGCTACCGCACCACTCTGAACTTACAGAGCTGTTAGCACCAGAGCGGCTTGATGGAGCTCCTACAGGCCCCTCTGCTGCTCCCCCGGGCCGGGCTCTGTGGCTCTGTGATGAAGTAGCGAATGTAACACCGGGTCAGGCGGGCCGTGGCGTAGCAGCCCGGCGAGGACGTCCATATTCCCGCTGCGGTGTCAGGAGCTGTCAGCAGCGGCCCGTAAGGTTACCGTGTCCTTGGCCGGCGTTTGAATAATCTGCCTCTTCCCCTCCCGGCTCATGATTGGAGTCGCTGTCAGGCAACACAGTGATAAATGCAGCCCAACGTGAACTGCTTTTACATCTAATATACAGGACCTGGGGGGTGGGAGATTACATCTCATTTGCCTGTCTGTGACAGGGATCCACACTGTAGCCCTGTAACCAGACCAGCCTTCACACACACCACACACACACTCACTCACACACTTCCACAGTAATACCTCTCTATATACACACACATACTCACATGTGTGAATAGTCCTTCACATACACACAAACATTCAAACACACACACACACACACACACACACACACACACACACACACACACACACACACACACACACTACATTGATAAATGAGCTCTGTGCTTATTTGCCCTCCTGACTGGAATATATGACCTTGCTCCATAAATGTGGAGGGATGTCTCTGATGAGCATGTGACCCTGAGTCCCTGCCACTGCTGTTATTAACCTCCACTCCTCTCTGGCATGTAAATTGATATAATTACCGTAAGCACAGGCCACAGAGCTCTCCACGCGCCCCCACAAGCCGTTACCGCGCCCTCATAAACTGAAATATTTGCCCCACTTCTTCAGATTGCTCAGCTGAACTCCCTGATAAACATGTTACTGGGCGAGTTGAGTCCAGGGGACAGGCGGAAGATCATGACCGTCTGCACCATCGACGTCCATGCCAGAGACGTGGTGTCCAGACTTATCGCTCAGAAGGTTAGAACATGTTTAAACATCCTCGTCAGTAATGATTAGGAGATGAATGCTCACCAGGTGGGTGTAATACACCTTTTAGTCATCTTCTCTGGTGAGCACCGACAAGCACATTGTTATATATTCTGCATTTCATTGTACACAGACATGTACCGGTAATTAAAAATTTTTGCATTCAGCAGTTGAATGACTCATAACTTTATTGTGCTTATTTAGAAGGATAAACATACATTAAAGATAAATGTGATTTGACTTTGCCAAAAGGTTCATTTTCATCAGGTGTCCCTGTACAGGTTTAATGAACCAAATAAGACCACCTGAAATACAATGATAAATATATATTGTTTAATATTTATATTTCTGTGTTTTATATCCTGTATATATACAAAGCCAGTCTTACAAAACAGAAGTACTAAATTATGAGTAGTTCAGTAATCGAGTAATTTACTAAAAAGGGAAAACTGGATGATGCACTTTTGACCCCGCCCAGATTTGGGGTGTGGCTGACACACTTTGCGACGCTTGTGCAGGTGAGCAGCGCACACGCCTTCACGTGGCACTCGCAGCTACGTCACCGCTGGGACGAGGAGGAGAGGCACTGCTACGCCAGCATCTGCGACGCCCACTTCCTTTACTCCTATGAGTACCTGGGCAACACGCCACGGCTGGTCATCACCCCTCTCACTGACAGGTAGCCCCGCCCTGTCCCGCCCCCCTCCACGAGCTCCACGCCCAGCCGCGCTTGCGTGTATCACGTATCCTCGCATGGTACCGTTCCTGATGGCACAGTGCACGTGAGTGAGCGCTGATTTGTTGTCCAACAGGTGCTATGTCACGCTGACCCAATCTCTGCACCTGACCATGAGTGGCGCTCCGGCCGGCCCGGCTGGTACCGGTAAGACCGAGACCACCAAGGACCTCGGCAAGGCCCTGGGCGTCATGGTGTACGTGTTTAACTGCTCGGAGCAGATGGATTACAAGGTACTGTCGCTGGTTTTATTCCACAGCACGACTTTCAAACGTTCTTTTGTTGTGTACTATTCCGCGGTTGTGCGACTCCTTCAGTCCATAGGAAACATCTTCAAGGGCCTCTCTCAGACGGGAGCCTGGGGCTGCTTCGACGAGTTCAACCGCATCGCCGTGGAGGTGCTGTCAGTCGTGGCGGTGCAAGTCAAGACCATACAGGATGCCATTCGCCACCGCAGGACGTGGTAAGAGGCCCGAGGGCCACGGCTCAGGGCTCGGCTCACGCACAAACGCAGACGCTCGGCCGCCGGACAGCACGTGACCTTCCTGTCTTGCAGTTTTGTCTTCTTGGAGGAGGAGATCAGGCTGAGGCCGGCTGTTGGAATATTCATCACCATGAACCCTGGTTACGCAGGACGCACCGAGTTACCCGAGAACCTTAAAGCCCTCTTCAGGTACGGCCCCAACCAGTGGCACAGTGCCACCCTCGAACACAAACACGGCGTCAGCCCAGACCCTTTAAGAAGCACGTCTCAATACTGACACGTGTGGTTACATTTGCATTATAGACGTGAAAAGTAGTTCACATTCACATCATATTCACATTTTGAAATGATTTCCATATTACAGAGATACATTTTTAAAGCATCACCACGTTTTATTGTATTTGCTATTATAATAATTATAATAAATGCCTTGTAATAAATAGAGCTGCTTGGATGTGCTTCCAGACCCTGTGCCATGGTGGTGCCGGATATGGAGCTCATCTGTGAGATAATGCTGATGGCTGAGGGCTTCCTGAATGCCAGCATCCTCAGCCGGAAGTTTATCACCCTGTACAGCCTCTGCAAGGACCTGCTCTCCAAACAGGTCCTTTGAAATGCATAATGTCCTCTTAGTGACCATCAAAATCTGTCCTGGTCCAAAAAAGTCCTGGTGCGGAGATCAGGTGTATTTATATGGGGCTAAGAAGTTACTGCAATCACACAGGACCATTACGACTGGGGCTTGCGTGCTGTTAAGTCTGTCCTGGTTGTTGCTGGTACCCTTAGAAGAGAAGACAAGACCAGACCAGAAGATCAGGTGCTATTCCTTTGCTTAAGTTAATGTTTCGAACAATATCGGTCTAACCACCTTTCACGTGATTTGAATGCATGTAGTAGAGTAGCGCATGGTGATGACACGCCTGCCGTCTTCCACGAGCAGGTTTTAATGCGGGCTCTGCGGGACTTCAACATGCCGAAGATTGTGACCGAGGATGTACCAGCGTTCCTGGGCCTGATCGGCGACCTCTTCCCCGGTGTGGAGGTCCAGAGGCGTGCGGACGCCGAGTTTGAACAGCTGGTGAGGCAGAGCGCCCTGGAGCTGACACTCCAACCAGAGGATCCCTTCATCCTCAAGGTCAGAACCACGGAAGGCAGTTAATGAGTGGGCACGTTTCCTACCAGGATGAAATGATAACCCATCATTTTAATGGGCACTTGTTAAGTGTCTGTCGTGTGGAGGCGGTAATGATATGTCTTGGACACGGACTATAGGTGGTTCAGTTGGAAGAGCTAATGAGTGTTCGTCACTCTGTGTTTGTGGTGGGAAACGCCGGCACGGGGAAGAGCCAGGTAGGAGCCCTCATGACGTGTTCGGTTGAAGTTTTCCTGAGATTAAACTTTAGCAGCTTCACGTGAACCCTTCTTTAAACAGATCCTGAGAACTCTCTATCAAACCTACATCAACATGAAACAGAAGCCTGTCTGGAATGATCTGAACCCCAAGGCAATAAGTACAGACGAGCTTTTTGGATTTACCCACCCAGCAACGCGGGAATGGAAAGATGGTACATCGACGGTCACTTCTTTCATAGCTTTACCCAGCTGCCACCACAAGCCCCTCCCCCTCAGAGGCGGGTGTTCACTGTTGCTGCTCTTCTCTCCTGTGACGTGCGTGTGGCAGGTCTGCTGTCCTACTTCATGCGCGAGCAGGCCAACAACCCTAACCCTGGACCCAAGTGGATCGTCCTGGATGGAGACATAGATCCCATGTGGATCGAGTCTCTCAACACCGTCATGGATGACAACAAGGTCTTGCTTCATTCTCCTGATGGCTTTAAGCAGAACAAGTCCCCTCATAAGACGGACTAGAAATGACTAACTGGGAGCCTTCCTAGTCTGGTCAGTGGACGTGCTGCAGTATCACCTCAACCTTCTGCTTGCTCTCCCTGAACAGGTGCTGACTTTGGCCAGTAACGAGAGGGTTCCTCTCACTCCTTCGATGCGTCTGGTGTTTGAGACCGGCCGTCTCAGCCACGCCACGCCCGCCACCGTGTCTCGAGCCGGCATCCTATACGTCAATCCCCAGGACCTCGGCTGGAACCTGTCTGTCAATCTAAGCACTTGCCTTCTTCGCGTGATTTATAACGCTTCACAGTGGGCAGTAACATCCTGTTTCGCTGCTGACCAGTACCCGTGTGTCCAGCATTGATTTGCTCCTGTTTGCAGATATGTAACCAGCTGGATTGACAGGAGAGAGCGTCAGACGGAGAGAGCCCACCTCACCATCCTGTTTGACAAATACGTCTCCCGCTGCGTAGATCAGATGAAGGGCTCGTTTAAGACCGTCACCCCGATCCCTGAGAATAGCATGGTACAGGTACGAAACACGCACGCACCCACAGGCTCCCTCCGTCTGCTCTCAAAAGACGCTTCCGCTCCGTCAACGGCGTACGTGCGTAATGCGTGTCTGCGTCTCCCTCTCGTCTCAGACCCTGTGCTCACTATTGGACTGTCTGCTCACTCCAGAGAATGTCCCAGCTGACTCGCCTCGAGACGTCTATGAGACCTACTTTGTGTTTGCCTGTATCTGGGCTTTTGGTGGGGCCACAGGTCAAGATCAGGTATATTTGTTGTTCTCGTAATTTAAACCGATCTTAAAAGCATTCATTAACCCTGGGGGGGGGGGGGGGGGGGGTTCATTTTTTGTAGTTAAAATAAAAGGTTATTTGTATTATTATGTGTTTTATTCTAGTTAATGTAGTATTACATATACAACATGCTATTTCACATGGCCAGGATCAGATGGCTTATCAATAACAGAAAAGATCTTAATTTCTGTTATGTAAATTTATGTAAAGTTTTTGTGATGAACTTAAGCATTTTATACTAATTTGAGAGCTTCTGTATCAGAACACTCCTCAGTCACTTCAGCAAGACAAGCGCTTAATCTCAGTTCATGCACAACACTAAGAATTCTAATAATTCCATAACAGTAGTGAAGACTTAGTGAAGTAGTAGTGAAGTGAAGGTTATTTAAGCCTGGCCAATCTCCATCTGTCTGCCTGCATAGCTCCATGATTACAGAGCTGAGTTCAGTAAGTGGTGGACCAAGGAGATGAAGACCATCAAGTTGCCCGCCCACGGCTCCGTGTTTGACTACTACCTGGATCCCTGCACCAGACGCTTCTTACCATGGGCTGACAAAATACCTCCTCTTCACATGGAGCCAGACACACCAGTACAGGTCTGAGAGTGATAGAGCAAAAAAAAAAAAAGTTCAGAAGTTTTGTTATCTTTTTTTTTCACCGTACCTGTCAACCGCACAAGCTCTCTTTCATGTCCCAAACAGCACACTTGAATGGTGTCCTTTGTCTTCACCGTGACTCTTTTGCTGAGAAAATTCACACCCCCGCAGCAAGTGGTTTTAATTTCACAACAATGCCAGGCTAATTTCAAGTAGTTAGCACATTAGGCAGGGTCAGTGAGCAGAGGGGAAGACAACAGGATCTCTGCAGCCTGGGGCTCAGACTGCTGACAGGCACATCTCAGCAGCAGATCCAATTACCACTACACATTGCTGAGAGGAAGAGAAAGCAGTACTCTCGGGTTGTTCTAGTCTGGCTTTATTATTCTAACGCACATATGGGAATTAAGGTTACTTAGGGTTAGCATGAATCAGTAACGTAACGTTAAGATTTTCTAGTTTTACTTTACTATGATGATATGAAATAAGACAAAAATAAAATACAAAAAAAAAAAACATTTGCATTTGCTAATCGTTTGAAAGCACCTGGGCCTATAAAGGTGTCTGAAGTGCTGTGTCTCGTCCGGCGGGGTGCAGGCGGCGTGGGTCCCAACGCCGGACAGCAGGAGGCTACAGTACTTCCTGCGTCTGCTCCTGAGGAGCGCACAGCCCATGATGCTGGTCGGGGGAGCGGGCACGGGGAAGACCTCTCTGGTGACCGACCTGCTCCACAAGCTGCCAGACTCCTTCCTCACTGCCAACGTGCCCCTCCACTATTACAGTACCTCGTCCACGCTGCAGAGTGAGTCCCCCTCCTCCATCTTGTCTGTCCTGGAACTTCTGCAGGGAACACAGCGCCTCCTGGTGGGCCGTAGAAGAAATTATGAGCTTTTTTTTTTTCTCCAGAAAGTGTTTTTCTCAGCCATTTAAGGTGATTGGATGAGCAATGAGGGATATATATTACACAGTTAATGTTTCATAGTCATTTC
Source organism: Brachyhypopomus gauderio (assembly GCF_052324685.1). Classification (NCBI taxonomy): domain Eukaryota; kingdom Metazoa; phylum Chordata; class Actinopteri; order Gymnotiformes; family Hypopomidae; genus Brachyhypopomus; species Brachyhypopomus gauderio. The sequence continues at coordinate 9,988,009 of NC_135223.1, forward strand.
ACTTGATTAAGTGTTTTTATTATGCTGTAGGTAATGATATATTGGTCTTACAAGTCAACTCTGCAACCTTTGACTGTCAAGCCAAAAAAGTTTCAGTACAGTAGCCAACATCACAAAACGATAGACATTCATGAACATTCAAATGTTCAAGTGAAAGCCTTTCTAGCTCAGAGTCGCCACCTGCTGGAAGAACCTTGTCTGCTATTATCTTTCGACAATGTGTTACAAATCCAGTCACCTTAATTCACCTCTACAAAATAATTCTTGGATTCTTGGATTCCAGTCCAAACTAAAAAATGATGACATAATGTATTTGAATGTATGTATTTAATGTACATTTAATTATGTAACTTTAATGTATTTGAATGTATTTAAGCCATTATTTTGTCATTATTGTCAGGGATGTTGGAAACACCACTGGAGAAGAAGGCAGGCAGGAAGTTCACCCCCCCAGGGAGCAAGAAGCTCATCTATTTTGTTGACGATATGAACATGACAGCTGTGGATCATTATGGCACAGTTCAGCCACACACACTCATACGCCAGCACCTGGACTATAAACACTGGTCAGCAAAATGGAATCTAAAAATCACTGCTTTATTCGTGTGTGTGTGTGTATGTGTGTGTGTGTGCCTGTGTGCATGCCAGAATTTTTATTAAAGTACAGCATTGATTCACACGGGTAATATGTTGTTGTCTAGGTATGACAGTCAAAAGCTGTCTTTGAAAGAGGTACACAACACCCAGTATATTGCCTGTTTAAATCCACAAGCAGGCAGTTGTACAGTGAATCCCAGACTACAGGTGAAGTATCGGTGCTTCTTAACAGACATTGACTTGATACCAGTGTGTCTTGAGTTTCTAAAACAAACTTTCTGTTATATTTATTTTGCTTTGCCTCTATGTATATAGGTATTCATTCTCATTTGGAGAGAGTGCATTATTCATAATAAAGAATAACCGTCTGCATGCTGGATATTTCCATGAGAGTTTACTAGCTCTAAATCTGTTCCAGAGGCATTTCTCGGTCCTAGCAGTGAGCAACCCCACCCATGAAACCCTGGTCTCCATCTACGGCTCCATCCTAAGCGCGCATCTGCAGAGCCTGCCGTTCGACGCAGCCGTGTCGGCGAGGGGCCCGGCGGTGGTGCGGGCCTCCGTCTCCCTCCACCACAGAGCGCTCCAGCACCTCCTGCCCTCCGCCTCCAGGTTCCAGCACATCTTCAGCCTGTGGGATCTCACCCGCCTCTTCCAGGTGGGCGGAGCTTCTATAGCACGAGCACGCCTAGGTGGCCATGGCGGTCTTGGTCTGTCTGAGCGTATGTGTGCGTATGTATGTGCCTGCGCGTGTGTGGTTCCAGGGCCTGCTGTTCTCCACCCCCGAGTGGGTGAAGCAGGGTTGCGACCTCGTCCGGCTGTGGGCGCACGAGTCCAGGCGGGTGTACTCAGACCGGCTGGCAGACCCCACAGACCTGCAGCTCTTCCACAGGCTGCAGATAGACGTTGCCCGCCAGGCTTTTGAGGTAAACAGTCAGCATGGTGCGGTTCTCCCTGTAAACAGAAAACCCATCTCCATTATAGGTCGTAAATCATTAGTATGTGAAATACAGGTCAAAAACATTTTTACTCAGTTCATACTCATTTTTCATGAACACATTTTCTTGAGACATAGCAATTTTATAGAGATTTTTGAAATCTGAATATACTGTTTCCATTTTATTCAAACAATGAAGTCACATGAAGCACCAATCAGTGGGAGAATACTGTGGAGTCTCAAGTCTGTGTGCTGTGGTTTGTAGCCACATGTCTGTGAGCTGTGTGTGTGTTAGCCTCACACTGAGCTGTGCTTGTTAGACTGACATCTGTGTGCTGCATGTGCTAGCCTGACGTCTGTGTGCTGTTTTAGCCTGATGTCTATGTGCTATGTGTTATTTTGATGTCTGTGTGCTGTGTGTGTTAACCTGATGCCTGTGTGATGAGTGTGTTAGCCTGATGTCTGTGTACTGTGTGTGTTAGCCTGATGTCTGTGTGATGAGTGTGTTAGCCTGATGTCTGTGTGATGAGTGTGTTAGCATGATGTCTGTTGTGCTGTGTGTGTTAGCCTGATGTCTGTGTGATGAGTGTGTTAGCCTGATGATTGTGTGCTGTGTGTGTTAGCCTGATGTCTGTGTGCTGTATTAGCCTGACGTCTGCGTGCTGTATTAGCCTGACGTCTGCGTGCTGTATGTGTTAGCCTGACGTCTGTGTGCTGTGTTAGCCTGATGTGTGTTTGCTGTGTGTTAGCCTGACGTCTGTGTGCTGTGTTATCCTGACGTCTGTGTGCTGTGTGCGTTAGCCTGATGTGTGTTTGCTGTGTGTGTTAGCCTGACATGTGTGTGTTGTGTGTGTGTTAGCCTGACGTCTCTGTGTTGTGTGTGTTAGCCTGACGTCTGTGTGCTGTTGGGGGCTGTAAACTTCTATCAACCACTATAGCCCAGCGTGTTCGTTTGATGGGAAGGAGATAGCAAGAACAACCATACCAAAATTATAGCAATAACAAAAAAGGCCTTTATTAAAACAGAGATATCTCTGGGGATCTCACATTCTAACATTTTACATCAGAGACCCAACAAGTGTTTGAGCATGCCGTCTTTATATATGATTTCTCCGCCCCCAAACGCTTAGATCTTCTTCTATACCTTACATGGTGTTGTTCTTCAAGCATACAATACTTCTCTTTCTTCTCTGCAATCCCAACATGGACATATGGTTCCTGTGTATGGACTGATAGGCCGGCAAGAGGCCACCATTCATGAAGATGCTGTAAATTCATATTTCCCCAACGTCGGCACAATCAGGCCTACACCTTCTGCTTTTTAGGTCTCACTCTACAGTGTGGTTTGCTCAACATCCTCTACCTAGGGTTCACCGCTCGGACACATCTTAGACAATGGTTACATTTTACTTCTACATGAAACAGTGGTTACATTTTACTTATGTTAAAAGAATAATGTTAAGAGAATACTGTATTATGTTAATATGTTAAAAGAATAAACAAAGCATGTGTTAATTGCTAAGCAAAAAACCCCAAATCACAACAGACCCTCTCTTGATCTCTGAGAAAACAGAGATCACAAAATATCTTCCAATGTTACCCTCTCATCTGACTCCCCATGATACAACAGTGACATCATAGCTGCTTGTCCCTGAGTATTCCTCTGTTCAATCACCGTGCTGATAAACCATCACACTACGTTTCTTACGCATAGAATACAACAACAATTTTAGTTACTATTAAGATAATAAAGGCCTTGACCCACCATGGACCCACATACACAGGGGGCAGTCCCCTGAATGTCCTGGTGAGACAAATATTTTATGGCTTCAAATTCAAATCAAAATCAAATCAAATACATTTGTATAGTGCTTTTCACAACACATGTTGTCACAAATCGCTTTACAGGATTTACAAGGTTAACAATCATACGGGTCCAGATCCCTAGTGAGCAAGCCAAAGGCGACAGTGGCAAGGAAAAACTCCCTATGATGGTGGGGAATAGGAAGAAACCTTGGGAGGTCCAAGACTCAAAAGGAAACCCATCCTCCATTGGGCGGCCCGTTAACATTCTGTTACATAATAATCATCACATTAGTGCCAACTTTAATAATAGTACAGAAACAAACAAAAAACAAATAACAATAAACCAACAATAAACAAAATGTTAAACTAGGCCTTTAACGTGCCCCAGCTCTAGTGTTATTTTAACTCGTTGTTTGAGAGCTCCGTATCTCTGCGCGCTCAAGGGATGTTTCTGATGGTCGGCACTGGCTGAAGTGATACCACATTTCTCCTTTGCCCTTCAATTGGATGGCGTGTGATGTTTTCTCAATGATTTGGTGACTGGTGGATCTGCTCATGGCGTTGATTCTGACTCCTCCTTCCACCTGGACAGAATAAGCTTCACAGACAGCTTTTTAGTGCATTTTACCATTATTTGTACAACCTTGTGGTTTTCCTGTGGGATGTCGCAAGCGCGTTGGGGGGCCCCCGAAAACTTCTCGCTGTCATATGAGCTCATACGGAGTGAATCCTGTAACGAAATTCACTGAACATCTTCTGGCCAACAATACAAACACATACATTTGTGCACATATCTTTTCCTTTATCCTTTGTTACCATTTATCCTTTCCAATTTACCCTGAGATTGAGAATGATAAACCAACCCATATTTGTGTCTCAAACCCAAATTTTGTTCCACAAATTTTAGCTCCTAGGTAGTGAAGTGCATCCCATTATCTGAGTACACTTAATTTATTATACAATGGCGCAGTATCCAGTAATTTTATCAACATTTTGCAGACCAACTTAGAGTCCTCTGGCCTGGTGGGAAATGCTTCTACCCAACATAAGAATTTATCCACAGTCACTAACAAATACCTTAGTCCCCGTACTGGTATTAACATGTCAGTGTAGTCAGTCTGGATCTCCTCTCCTGGCTCCTATTGCCCAGGAAACTTGCTTAGACCTGGTCTTAAAACACAAGTTATGTGCATTACAGATATTCACATTTTCAGTCCAGTCTGCTATTAAGTCAGTTAAGTGTGGATGTGACCAGTAACACATTGTCCTTCATTTTTGCTACCTCGTGTGCTTCAGACAACACTGAATTAATCAATTGACTTGGTAAAATCGGTCTCACATTAGGTCCTTTCCAAACCTCCGTACCCCATTTACCACCTTTATTGAACCACAACATTTTTCCTGTAGTTAACGTAGCTCTGAATCCTATGGCAGAGGAGACCACTGTCCTCTGCCCTGCAAACCATCTGATGGGCTCCTGTAACATATCCTGCCTTTTTTAGCACCCACGTCTGCAGCTGCATTAACTCTGTGTTAAATTGCCCCCTTTTGATAACTTGAACATTTAATGATAGCAACTCTTACCAATAGTAACAACACCTTTTACATCTTAACATTTAATGAATTTACCTCCTGAAGTGGTGTAACCTACTCTCTTTGTACAGAGTTCTACATGAACCACTCCTTCCTCGTACGCAGAGTGTGTACAGATGTTAACTTTCTTGCCTTCCACCCACCTTAGTGCTACAATGACAGACAAAATCTCAGCCCTCTGTGCTGATTGTACTACCCAGTTTTACCTGAATGTGCTACCCAGAACTCGTCTGCATCTCCCTGAGCTTCCATTACCACCACAAATCCTGATTCAACACCACCATCTCGACCCCAGGAATTGGTTCCATTTAGCTGCATATGCCACCTCAGTTACACACTCATGTGCCAGACCTGTAACATACCATGCCATATTAATTCCTTCAAGTGAAAACATTAAGTTTTAAAACACAAAACTTTCTGTAGTGTGAACATTTGTAATTTTACAAAAGCCATGACGCTGTGACTGGTTAGAATATATAATGAATCTCTTGTGACTATGTGTGCTGTTTTATTTATTTAAACAAGTTGATGTAATAAATCAGCACCTTCCTGTCCCCCCCCCTTTTTTCTGAACCACAAGAGGGTGTTTCAGAAACATCTAGAGTAATCTGCCTGTGTCTCAAACGCAGCTGGTGGCTGTGAGATGAGGCCAACGTCATGAGGTCCCTCTGACCCCAGAGAAGCTGTTATCTGATCTAAAATTAAATTATGGTCAAGATGATCGCAGCATTCTCTCTCCTGGAACCTGCTCAACATATCACATTAGAATAACTTTGACAAATGACATTGTTTTAATAAACCAAGTATTACAAGACTTAGCATAGCTCACACATGGAATATTAGTTATTACCCAATTCTTAGCTATAGTGGCTCTCCTAATCATACCAGCGTCGCTAAGCAGGTGTCAGCCCCACAGGGACCACCACACCCTCAGGCTCCACCCATATGCCCCTGGTTGCAATCTCCCATACCTTATCCTGTAGCTCTTCCTCAAATTCCTCCCCATAATCTGGATCCCCTATTGGTCATAAAACAGTAACATGCAGTGGGTCGGGTGGCAGGACGCAAGGCTCAGAGTGATCCACAGCTCCCAGGCCATGAACACAGAGTGGACGCCTCTCGCAGTGCAGGAGTCTGACTCCAGAAGATGTGAACTGTGGGAGGCCATTCCGTGGAGATCACCAGTCCTAGAGGGCTACATAACACAGTAGCTCCTGGTTTAAAAAATGTCTCTTTTGCGGACGTTATCACGTGCAGTCTCTGATATGAGGAAGTTGTGGTTAATGGGCTGCTGGCCACATTGCACAGTCATTGGAACAGCTTTATGCAGGCTTTGGTCCCAGAATCAGCATCAGGTAAAACACAGTTGATTGCTGAATGAGTTGCTCCTTTGTTTCAACCAGAAATGACAACCTTTTGAGTACAGACAGTGAGGGACAGCATGGGGTCTGCCGCAGCTTTGGTTTGGTGCTGGTACATACGGACTTCTGGACCTCCCTTGTCCAACGGCGTTCTGAGGACACTCCCTCGACCAGCAACACTCCTGCCCACAAGGAAACATCCACCCGACATGCCACAACCACAGTTGCCAGGACAACCCTGACCACCGTTGCCCCTTGCCCGACCCCTCCCTCTTAAACTTGAGTTAAATCTCATTGGTGGGTACTCCCACCCCTGTTGCAGATAGAGAACATATTGAGGAGTCTGGGGCGGGCCCCTGTACGCGTACACTGCCTGCGTACACCCTTTTCTAAACCAGTTAAGGTGTGAGCATTGGGACACCCGGATGTATGCTGTTTGGCTCTGATAACTTGTGGGAGTTGACTTATCCAACCATGTGACTTTAGAAATGGCGGATGCTGCATGTACTGGCCATTTAACAGAGGGCCTCACCTTAATGTTCCATTATGTCTAGTGAGGGGTACTTCATGTAGCAGGTGAGTTGTGCTTGCTGCATACTGAAAAGCACTTAACTTAAACAGTAACTTCACACTGTATTCCCTGACAGTGTGGTGAACTCATTAAAATTATTCTATTTGTAAGCAAAACTGCAAAACAGTTCAAACAGCTTAAAACATTAAAGTTCATACAATGATATTCAAGTTTTAATCTCAATAAGCTCAACATTTTCAAGTGAAGACAATCACTAAACTCATTGTTTTTCGTTTAATATTTGCTGAGCGTCTGACACAATGCGCTCCTGCATGCCTATTGGTTAAAACCATCTAATTAACATACTGTGATTTTTGAACAAACATGGTGGACAGTGCGGCTGGTGCGGGAAAACTACACTGTAAACCCAGCATTAAGGTTTTGCACTGTCTTAACTTTTTGTTATGTTTTAAGTTTAGATTCCCAGACCTGAAGCCATGACTGAGGTGCCCCTGAGCAAGACCCCTAACCCTCAAGCATTGTAGTATGCAGTACTTAAATATATATATATATATCTTAAAAAATAATATTTTCCTAAACTTATATTTTATTTAAAGTTTTATTCTTTTTTAAGTTAACTGTACTTAAAAATTATATTACATGAACTTAACATTTCTTAGGTAATCGGTTACAGCAAAACTTTTGAGTTCAGTGGACTTGTTGGGTTTTACAGTGCACTTTAACACTAAGAATATGAAGGTCCACCGTGACTATGCAAGGAAGAGAAATTTATATGTAAGGGAATGTTAACAGAACACAGGGCACAGGGAAAACACTGTAGGAACTAAAGCAACTAGCGATACTGAAACAAAACAAAACCTTATTAACTAAACCAGACTGCTAAAAACATGTGTAGCAAGGGAGCATGTCAGTAACCTAAACCGAAGACAAAACTGCTTCAAACACTAATAATGCATGAACATCTATCATACTCTCAGTAATAACCAGACACCAAAACAAACTAAGGACAAGGAGGCTAGATGAACCAGTAAAAATCCAATACCAGCAAAGCTTTTAAACATTTACCTAAACAAACTTATGACCCAACTGACCAGAGTAACAGAGGGAAAAAACACAAGATCACAAACACAATAACCCACGATCAGAACATATAAAACCAGGAACTAAATCCCAGACAATAATGAGATATAAACTAGAAACAGCTGAGATGGCAAATGAAGGCAGAACTATACAATGAATGTATGACAGTGCATCAACGTGCTACCACACCTCTAACGTCTCCCAAAGCAATATCTTATCAAAACTTATCTAGTTTAACTTGCCAAATACATCACCGTTTCACTCTGGCATGTCTACGTCACTTACTCACTTCGCTTATCCCGGTGTGTGCGCCATCTATAACTATCTCCACCCAGTCCCTATTAATTTGCAGTTAACCCTTACCGCACGACCTGACTTACTTTTATTGTCTATTTGCCTTTTTCTTGCTCCCTTAACTCCCTTCTTGGTCTTTCCTAGTTTAATTCCTTTAGCAGGATTAGCACGTTTTTTATTTTATATTTATTTATTTATTTATTTTACCTCTGCTCGCCTGCCTGTCTTCTGTGTGCAGCGTGTTCTAATGTTGTTCACCACTTCCTCTCTTTCAGTCTCTTCAGAGTGCTCAGATTCACTTCCTCATTGGTCGCAGTTCTCCCCCCCCTGCTTGCTCTCATCTTGTCGAATGACTGAATTTGCATGGGGTTTTTTACACTCTTTGTTGGGGGTTTTAACTATTTGGGACATGGGTTTTTTACACTCTTTATTGGGGTTTTTAACTATTTGGACTGTTCTTGTTTCTACATTAACCACTGAATAGATTCCTTTTACTTCTCCCTGAGTTTTGGTGGCACTCTCCTGTGAGGAAGCTGTGGGCATTACCGAGCCTTGATCATAAGGTGGCACATTTTACTGCTATCTTCCTGGCCTGTTCCCCGATAGCCCAAGCCAACAAACTTATATTTTGCATTGCAATGCTAGTTCTCTTTCACAATTGATTATTTTACGGTTTAACTGCGCTCGCTTCAGTCTTTCTACATTCTCATGTTGCTCTTTCAGTTATTCTAATTTGCAGAGAGACTGTGATGATTTATGGTCAATGATGTCACCTAAAGACACACGGTCGTCGCCTGCCTGTCTTGGTCACCTCATACTTTTAACATTGGTTGTATGAATTACTTCACAAGTCACAGTCATTTGTTCCTATAAAATTCTCCACTCACATAAACCAACACCATAAACCAACCATTTTACATCAAACTTTTGCATACATTTCGCATTTCCTCACCAGCCATTGTTGTTGATAAAAAAACTGATACTCGCCTGCAGTCGTCTTCAACCTTACTTTAATAGATTGAGGGCTCTGTTGACACCGTAAGGTTTACCACCCTCAATCAATTCAGGTTCTTGGTCCAAAACCAGGCGATTTTGGGGGTACCTCAAGTCCCCGGGACGCCTGTGACCCAGCTGACTCGAGAACGCCGCTCGGTCTTACCGTCGCCTCGTCAGGCAAACGGGAGGGTTTGCCACACCCCAGGAAACAAAGAAACACTTATTAGGCCATTAGGGACTCCAACCCTGTTTTCATAGGGACTCCAACCCTATATTTTCCTTTTAGGGACTGAAACCCTTTTTCATTTTAAACCATATATTTTACCTTTTAAACCAAACCAAAAAAGATAATAAAATTTTTTTTTTTAAATTGCTATTTAATTTAGCATCGACCAAACACCATTAGTTCATCACAATTTGGTATTATACAAATGTGCAGAAATTTTGTTGTAACAGGTATTCTGCTTTACCTTTAATTGAGCCGGCTCAGACGAACTAACGGTATTTTAGAAGACGTGTTCCAAAAAATCTATCTCTTCCCATCACGTCGGAAGGTCACCAACTGTTGGGGGCTGTAAACTTCTATCAACCACTATAGCCCAGCGTGTTCGTTTGATGGGAAGGAGATAGCAAGAACAACCATACCAAAATTATAGCAATAACAAAAAAGGCCTTTATTAAAACAGAGATATCTCTGGGGATCTCACATTCTAACATTTTACATCAGAGACCCAACAAGTGTTTGAGCATGCCGTCTTTATATATGATTTCTCCGCCCCCAAACGCTTAGATCTTCTTCTATACCTTACATGGTGTTGTTCTTCAAGCATACAATACTTCTCTTTCTTCTCTGCAATCCCAACATGGACATATGGTTCCTGTGTATGGACTGATAGGCCGGCAAGAGGCCACCATTCATGAAGATGCTGTAAATTCATATTTCCCCAACGTCGGCACAATCAGGCCTACACCTTCTGCTTTTTAGGTCTCACTCTACAGTGTGGTTTGCTCAACATCCTCTACCTAGGGTTCACCGCTCGGACACATCTTAGACAATGGTTACATTTTACTTCTACATGAAACAGTGGTTACATTTTACTTATGTTAAAAGAATAATGTTAAGAGAATACTGTATTATGTTAATATGTTAAAAGAATAAACAAAGCATGTGTTAATTGCTAAGCAAAAAACCCCAAATCACAACAGTGCTGTGTTAACTTGACATCTGTGTGCTGTGTGTTAGCCTGACGTCTTTGTGCTGTGTTAGCCTGATGTATGTTTGCTGTGTGTGTTAGCCTGACGTCTGTGTACTGTGTTAGCCTGACGTCTGTGTGCTGTGTTAGCATGACGTCTGTGTGCTGTGTTAGCCTGACGTCTGTGTGCTGTGTTAGCCTGAAGTTTGTGCTGTGTGTTAGCCTGACGTCTGTGTTCTGTGTTAACCTGATGTCTGTTGTGTGTGTTAGCCTGACATCTGTGTGCTGTGTTAGCCTGATGTCTGTTTGCTGTGTGTGTTAGCCTGACGTCTGTGTGCTGTGTTAGCCTGATGTCTGTTGTGTGTGTTAGCCTGACGTCTGTGTGCTGTGTGTGTTATCCTGACGTCTGTGTTCTGTTAGCCTGATGTCTGTTTGCTGTGTGTGTTAGCCTGACGTCTGTGTTCTGTGTTAGCCTGATGTCTGTTTGCTGTGTGTGTTAGCCTGACGTCTGTGTGCTGTTAGCCTGATGTCTGCTGTGTGTGTTAGCCTGACGTCTGTGTGCTGTGTGTGTTATCCTGACGTTGATCTGTGTTTGTTAGGACCTGGAGCAGCAGCTGGTCCTGCAGGAGCCCCTCATATACCTTCCCAGTGTTGCGGACACCACCCACCCTCATTACACTCCTGTGGAGGGCTGGGATTGGCTGAGCCTCACCCTGACAGACGCCCTGCGCAGCTACAACCAGCTCCATGCCCCCATGAACCTCGTTCTCTTCCAGGAGGCCATGCAGCACGTGTGAGTCACGCGCGCGAAGGACGTGTGCCACGTTGAGTTCTGCCTGGGTCGGCCCTGGCGCTGACTGCCCTCACGTGTGTGTGGTTAATCCCTGCAGCTGTCGGATCAGCCGCATCCTGGCTTGCCCGCGGGGACACGCCCTGCTGGTGGGCGTGGGAGGCAGCGGCAAGCAGAGCCTGACCCGCTTGGCCGCCCACCTCTGCGGCATGGACCTCTTTCAGCCCACCCTGAGCAAAGGCTACGGCATCCAGGAGCTGAAGGTATAGCAAGCCCAAAAGAGGCTGTCAGCAGCCAGCCGCCCAAGCGGACCGCCTGAATAAAAATGAAAAAGTAAAAAACAACTGCAAATTAGGTTTACTGTCAGCGCCCAGATAATCCAGTACTTCGCCAAACCAATAACCACATGATTAAATTATCACGTATTTAAAGACGAAGGCGAATTAATTCTGCAGCGGTGGCATACTGGAGTACTAGCAGAAATGACGCACGCCGTCTCTGACATGAAGTGGGGATAAATGTAAAATGGCGGTGATTCATTAGGAGAGATCAAGTTTTCTTTTCGACAACATTTCCCCTGATCGATACTCTCTCCTGCTCTGTGCATACCATTGATCTCATTTAGTCTTGCCTGTACTCGACGGCGAAGGATTGTCAGAACCCATTAAAGAGCCTGGGCAAATATTTCAATGCCCTATTGATGAGGCTTCTGCTATCATTTCATTCATCAGGGTGTGCTAGTCTCAAGCCACATGGGCCCGTGGCATTGATCCACACGCACGGCGCCCCGGGGACAGGGCGTGCTGCGGCCTTTATGCATTAGCGCGAGAACCCCTTTATCCTCCAATGCATTTTCAGATGTTTTATATCGACCCTAAGAACAATAGAGCAGAAAAAAGGGGGAGGAGACTGTATTGGGGGGGGGGGGGGGTGGACTTTGGGGGGGGGGGGGGGCAGAAGAGGTCTGTTTCCTGTAAAACTGGGAGGTAGGGTGGGATGGCGGCCTCTTTTGTCAGTGAGTCATACTACAGTTCCTTTAGGTGTGGGTGTGTATAGATACTTCAGGCTCTAATCGCAGTGTATGTCCTCAGGTGGATGTAGCGGCGCTCTGTGTCAAGGCCGGAGTGAAAAACCTCCCCACAGTCCTCCTGCTCACAGACGCTCAGCTCCCACAGGAGCACTTCCTCGTCATCATCACCGCCCTGCTCTCCTCAGGTCAGGCCCTTTCTCTCCCCCTCTTTCTCCGTCTCACACACAAATACGCACATCACACACTTGTCTCCTAAAATCAGAGCCCTTCTCCCCAAGTGTCCCTTGGGGAGGGCCCCTCCTCACGCACTCTCACACACTCTCACACCACAGGGGGCCTCATTGTGCGCTTGTCTGATGAATGGGAAACACATGTAAATGCGGCAGTGGAAGTGAAGTAGATTAACGGTGACTGGGACAGGCTTGCGTGTCATTGGATCAGGGCCCCAACACACAGATGGTGTAGCTCATCTGTCACTGATGTCAGACACAGGGGTCAGAGTCCTGCTCCGGGCATGTGAATTGGAATAAAGCATCTTTTATTTAAGATTCTAAATTCTAAAGGCCTTTCAGTCAAAGCTAGTGTTCTTTTCTGTACACCTGTATATACAGTATATCGCATATAGGTATATCGCATATAGGTATTTCAACAATACAGTTATCCAAAATGTTTTTGAATGGTTTAGTATGTCATGTAATTGATGCATGACCTTCACTGTGTGAGGTAATTGAAATATGACCTTCACCGTGTACATTTTGATCACCGTAAAGCTGTATGTCTTTGCAACCTTGTGCTGCCACTGCTTTTCTGGAACCTTCTCCAGACGCTGGTATTGTGCGTAACGTCATCCAGGAGTGGCAGGTGCAGGGATAGAGTAGCGCCAATCTGCTGTGTGTGGCTGCAGGTGAGGTCCCGGAGCTGCTGTCTGACGAGGAGGTCGCTGGGGTGGTGAAGGCCGTCAGGAGGGAGGTGCGTTCCCTGGGCCTCCTGGACACCACGGACACCTGCTGGAGGTTCTTCACGGACCGTGTTCGGCAGCAGCTCAAGGTCCTGTGATGGCTTAAAGAGCATGGCTGTTTGTGGGCAAAAGCAAATGGCTGTAGATTGTGTCTGTTGACTGTGTGTGTGTGTGTGTGTGTGTGTGTGTGTGTGTGTGTGTGTGTAGGTGGTGCTGTGCATGTCTCCTGTAGGTAAGAGCCTGCGTGTCCGCGTGCGGAGGTTCCCAGCTCTGCTCAGCTGCACCACGGTGGACTGGTTCCACGACTGGCCCCAGGAGGCTCTGCTCTCCCTCAGCCGGCGTTTCCTCCAGGACCTCCCTGATATGGAGGTGTGCTGCTCTCCCGCCTCTTCCTGCTGCTGCACCTCCACCTACACCTACACCGCTCGGGCGGGTTTGGTCCAGTACAGGCAGCTTATTGCACGTACGCTAGAGAGTTTCAGTACAGATGCCTGGCTGTGCTGTGTCATGGTGCTTGGTCTGACATGTATTGGAGGTAAACTTCAGCTCAGAAGAGTGTCCCCTCCTTACCCCACGGTGTTTGTGCTCGATCTCTCATCATTAGCTCCACTCTGAAGTGAAGACAAATGGGTGATCACACGCACCATGAGCATAATGACACAGTTCCTCTCTCTCTCCCCCTCTGTCTCCCTCTTTCCCTTTCTCTCTCTCTTGCTCCGTCTCTCCTTCTATCTTTCCTTTTCTCCCTCTATCTCGCTCTCTTCCTCTATCTTCTCTCTTTCTATCTTTTTCTTTCTTTCTCTTTCTCTCTTCTCTCTCTTTCCATCTCCCTCACTCTCTCTAAGTCTCTCTGTGTGCTTCTCTCTCTCTGTAATGTTGTTTTCGTTGTGCCCGTGGAACGATCACTAACCAGGATCATTTATGCTAATGAAACAACACTGATTAATACACACAGACTGACTCTAAAGAGTCACAGCTGTTTCAGGGTTTGCCAGCCTCTGTGTATGTGTCTGTGTGTCTACCTCTGTGTATCTGAGTGTCTCTGTGTATGCCTGTGTGTGTGTGTGTGTGTGTGTGTGTGTGTGTGTGTGTGTGTGTGTGTGTGTGTGTGTGTGTGTGTGTGTGTGTGTATTAGATGACTCAAGGCTACCTATTAATATGCTGCCTGTCAAGATGGATGTTTGTAGATCATTGCTGGATCCCAGTAGAACATCAGATGTACCAGTACAATATTGTTGTTCTGGATGTGGTACATAGTGTGTAAGCCAAATTAGTCAGGGCAGAATAAAACTATAAAACTCGGGTGTGACTACTGATCAGCAGAAACAGCTCCAAGCTTTCAGACATTGTTTAATAATGTTCAGAGAAAGCTTCAAAATAGCATAATGTAGTATAACAAGTTAATGTTTATTTAGATATAAGTATATTAATAAAAATTCCCAACATTTATTTGATGATGTGTGGCAACATTTGCCGAGAGAACAAACAGCATGTAAGGACGGACGCGAGACTCTTCCTCTCCTCTGGTGGGAGAGCAGAGCTTCCATGGGCCCCGCCCACCGAGGGCCACCTGAGTCTTGAGATGGGGTCCCAGGAGCACTCGCCTTCCTCCATCCACTCTGCTTCACCAGCGTTGGGCTGCCACGCTCCTCGTCCTCCCCTAGCCTTAATCGCTGCAGACTGCCAGCACCTAAATCTCAAATTGAATAAGTCCACCGCCTACAAACTTGCCGATGAATTCAGGATTTATGAAGATGATATTTCAGGGCCCTTCACAGACGAGGATGTTAAAGACAACTTAATCCAGCTAGCTCCCACTCCCGCCCCCCCTCTCTCTCCCACCCTCTCTCCTCCTTCACAGCCCGCCTTTCAGGAACCCATCAGTCTTTTCATGGCCCACGCTCACGCTAGCGTGAAGCAGGCCAGCGAGCGTTACCGGCGGGCGGAGAGGCGGTTCTGCTACAGCACGCCACGCAGCTTCCTGGAGCTGCTCTCCCTCTACGGCAGCCTGCTGGAGAGGAAACGCGGGCAGCTGGGCCAGAGGCTGTCCAGACTGCAGGCGGGCCTGCAGGAACTGAAGACCACCGCTGCACAGGTACCGGGACCCACGCTCGCCAGCCTGACTCCGGGCGCCCGCACGCGCGCTAGCCCTCCCAAGGCTGGAGGTGTGCATTAACGCCGCCATTTCGCTACATTACTAATGGTTTATTCAGGCCTTTCCAAGCACTACCATCCACTGAAGGATGAAAGGCTGAGCATGAACCTTGAGTTTGAGTGTGGAGATGATTGCTTCTGCCTCCGCCATCTAGGATTTATTATTTAAATTACCACAAATAGTTTATGTAGTAACAAAAATTAATATAGCATTTTCCACAGGCAGGGTTTGGTCAATAACTCTGAAAAATGTCTGACAGCAATCTTGATCAGAGTGTTTGGTTTAGAGAAGTTAATTGTAGTCATTATGAATAATTGTTTGTTGTGACTTGGAAAACAGAAGGATTCCCATCTCCTCCTTACTGCTGTTCTTGTCTTGTGGATCACTGAGTGACATTAGCCCAACTGACACTGGTAGAAGTGTGGTGAACACGTATGGAACAGTTAACACTGGTAGAAGTGTGGTGAACACATGGAACAGTTAACACTGGTAGACGTGTGGTGAACACATGGAGCAGTGACACTGGTAGAAGTGTGGTGAACACGTATGGAACAGTAACACTGGTAGAAGTGTGGTGAACATGTATGGAACAGTAACACTGGTAGAAGTGTGGTGAACACATATGGAACAGTAACACTGGTAGAAGTGTGGTGAACACATGTGGAACAGTGACACTGGTAGAAGTGTGGTGAACACATATGGAACAGTAAAACTGGTAGAAGTGTGGTGAACACATATGGAACAGTGACACTGGTAGAAGTGTGGTGAACACATATGGAACAGTAACACTGGTAGAAGTGTGGTGAACACATGTGGAACAGTGACACTGGTAGAAGTGTGGTGAACACATATGGAACAGTAACACTGGTAGAAGTGTGGTGAACACATATGGAACAGTAACACTGGTAGAAGTGTGGTGAACACATATGGAACAGTAACACTGGTAGAAGTGTGGTGAACACATATGGAACAGTAACACTGGTAGAAGTGTGGTGAACACATGGAACAGTAACACTGGTAGAAGTGTGGTGAACACATGTGGAACAGTAACACTGATAGAAGTGTGGTGAACACATATGGAACAGTAACACTGGTAGAAGTGTGGTGAAAACATGTGGAACAGTAACACTGGTAGAAGTGTGGTGAACACATGGAACAGTGACACTGGTAGAAATGTGGTGAACACATATGGAACAGTGACACTGGTAGAAGTGTGGTGAACATGTATGGAACAGTAACACTGGTAGAAGTGTGGTGAACACACATGGAACAGTGACACTGGTAGAAGTGTGGTGAACACGTATGGAACAGTTAACACTGGTAGAAGTGTGGTGAACACATATGGAACAGTAACACTGATAGAAGTGTGGTGAACACATGTGGAACAGTGACACTGGTAGAAGGGTGGTGAACACGTATGGAACAGTTAACACTGGTAGAAGTGTGGTGAACACATGGAACAGTTAACACTGGTAGAAGTGTGGTGAACACATGGAACAGTGACACTGGTAGAAGTGTGGTGAACACGTATGGAACAGTAACACTGGTAGAAGTGTGGTGAACATGTATGGAACAGTAACACTGGTAGAAGTGTGGTGAACACATATGGAACAGTAACACTGGTAGAAGTGTGGTGAACACATGTGGAACAGTGACACTGGTAGAAGTGTGGTGAACACATATGGAACAGTAAAACTGGTAGAAGTGTGGTGAACACATATGGAACAGTGACACTGGTAGAAGTGTGGTGAACACATATGGAACAGTAACACTGGTAGAAGTGTGGTGAACACATGTGGAACAGTGACACTGGTAGAAGTGTGGTGAACACATATGGAACAGTAACACTGGTAGAAGTGTGGTGAACACATGTGGAACAGTGACACTGGTAGAAGTGTGGTGAACACATATGGAACAGTAACACTGGTAGAAGTGTGGTGAACACATGTGGAACAGTGACACTGGTAGAAGTGTGGTGAACACATATGGAACAGTAACACTGGTAGAAGTGTGGTGAACACATGGAACAGTAACACTGGTAGAAGTGTGGTGAACACATGTGGAACAGTAACACTGATAGAAGTGTGGTGAACACATATGGAACAGTAACACTGGTAGAAGTGTGGTGAAGACATGTGGAACAGTAACACTGGTAGAAGTGTGGTGAACACATGGAACAGTGACACTGGTAGAAATGTGGTGAACACATATGGAACAGTAACACTGGTAGAAGTGTGGTGAACACACATGGAACAGTGACACTGGTAGAAGTGTGGTGAACACGTATGGAACAGTTAACACTGGTAGAAGTGTGGTGAACACATATGGAACAGTAACACTGATAGAAGTGTGGTGAACACATGTGGAACAGTGACACTGGTAGAAGGGTGGTGAACACGTATGGAACAGTAACACTGGTAGAAGTGTGGTGAACACATATGGAACAGTGACACTGGTAGAAGTGTGGTGAACACATATGGAACAGTGACACTGGTAGAAGGGTGGTGAACACGTATGGAACAGTAACACTGGTAGAAGTGTGGTGAACACATATGGAACAGTGACACTGGTAGAAGTGTGGTGAACACATATGGAACAGTGACACTGGTAGAAGTGTGGTGAACACATGGAACAGTAACACTGGTAGAAGTGTGGTGAACACATGTGGAACAGTAACACTGATAGAAGTGTGGTGAACACATATGGAACAGTAACACTGGTAGAAGTGTGGTGAAGACATGTGGAACAGTAACACTGGTAGAAGTGTGGTGAACACATATGGAACAGTGACACTGGTAGAAGTGTGGTGAACACATATGGAACAGTGACACTGGTAGAAGTGTGGTGAACACATGGAACAGTAACACTGGTAGAAGTGTGGTGAACACATGTGGAACAGTAACACTGATAGAAGTGTGGTGAACACATGGAACAGTAACACTGGTAGAAGTGTGGTGAACACATGTGGAACAGTGACACTGGTAGAAGTGTGGTGAACACATATGGAACAGTGACACTGGTAGAAGGGTGGTGAACACGTATGGAACAGTAACACTGGTAGAAGTGTGGTGAACACACATGGAACAGTAACACTGGTAGAAGTGTGTTGAACACACATGGAACAGTAACACTGGTAGAATGTGGTGAACATGTATGGAATAGTAACACTGGTAGAAGTGTGTTGAACACATGTGGAACAGTAACACTGGTAGAAGTGTGGTGAACACATGGAACAGTAACACTGGTAGAAGTGTGGTGAACACATGTGGAACAGTAACACTGATAGAAGTGTGGTGAACACGTATGGAACAGTAACACTGGTAGAAGTGTGGTGAACACATGTGGAACAGTAACACTGATAGAAGTGTGGTGAACATGTATGGAACAGTAACACTGGTAGAAGTGTGTTGAACACACATGGAACAGTAACACTGGTAGAATGTGGTGAACATGTATGGAATAGTAACACTGGTAGAAGTGTGTTGAACACATGTGGAACAGTAACACTGGTAGAAGTGTGGTGAACACATGGAACAGTGCCACTGGTAGAAGTGTGGTGAACACATGGAACAGTGATACTGGTAGAAATGTGGTGAACACATATGGAACAGTGACACTGGTAGAAGTGTGGTGAACATGTATGGAACAGTAACACTGGTAGAAGTGTGGTGAACATGTATGGAACAGTAACACTGGTAGAAGTGTGGTGAACACACATGGAACAGTAACACTGGTAGAATGTGGTGAACATGTATGGAATAGTAACACTGGTAGAAGTGTGTTGAACACATGTGGAACAGTGACACTGGTAGAAGGGTGGTGAACACGTATGGAACAGTAACACTGGTAGAAGTGTGTTGAACACATGTGGAACAGTAACACTGGTAGAAGTGTGGTGAACACATGGAACAGTGCCACTGGTAGAAGTGTGGTGAACACATATGGAACAGTGACACTGGTAGAAGGGTGGTGAACACATATGGAACAGTGACACTGGTAGAAGTGTGGTGAACACATATGGAACAGTGACACTGGTAGAAGGGTGGTGAACACGTATGGAACAGTAACACTGGTAGAAGTGTGGTGAACACATATGGAACAGTGACACTGGTAGAAGTGTGGTGAACACATGGAACAGTGACACTGGTAGAAGTGTGGTGAACACATGGAACAGTAACACTGGTAGAAGTGTGGTGAACACATGTGGAACAGTAACACTGATAGAAGTGTGGTGAACACATATGAAACAGTAACACTGGTAGAAGTGTGGTGAAGACATGTGGAACAGTAACACTGGTAGAAGTGTGGTAAACACACATGGAACAGTGACACTGGTAGAAGTGTGGTGAACACATATGGAACAGTAACACTGATAGTAGTGTGGTGAACACGTATGGAACAGTAACACTGGTAGAAGTGTGGTGAACACATATGGAACAGTAACACTGATAGAAGTGTGGTGAACACACATGGAACAGTGATACTGGTTGAAGTGTGGTGAACACACATGGAACAGTGATACTGGTAGAAGTGTGGTGAACACATATGGAACAGTAACACTGATAGAAGTGTGGTGAACACACATGGAACAGTGATACTGGTAGAAGTGTGGTGAACACACATGGAACAGTGATACTGGTAGAAGTGTGGTGAACACATATGGAACAGTTAACACTGGTAGAAGTGTGGTGAACACATGGAACAGTGACACTGGTAGAAATGTGGTGAACACATATGGAACAGTGACACTGGTAGAAGTGTGGTGAACATGTATGGAACAGTAACACTGGTAGAAGTGTGGTGAACACATATGGAACAGTAACACTGATAGAAGTGTGGTGAACACGTATGGAACAGTAACACTGGTAGAAGTGTGGTGAACACATGTGGAACAGTAACACTGGTAGAAGTGTGGTGAACACATATGGAACAGTAACACTGATAGAAGTGTGGTGAACACATATGGAACAATAACACTGATAGAAGTGTGGTGAACACGTATGGAACAGTAACACTGGTAGAAGTGTGGTGAACACATATGGAACAGTAACACTGATAGAAGTGTGGTGAACACGTATGGAACAGTAACACTGGTAGAAGTGTGGTGAACACATGTGGAACAGTAACACTGGTAGAAGTGTGGTGAACACATATGGAACAGTAACACTGATAGAAGTGTGGTGAACACACATGGAACAGTGATACTGGTAGAAGTGTGGTGAACACACATGGAACAGTAACACTGATAGAAGTGTGGTGAACATGTATGGAACAGTAACACTGGTAGAAGTGTGTTGAACACACATGGAACAGTAACACTGGTAGAATGTGGTGAACATGTATGGAATAGTAACACTGGTAGAAGTGTGTTGAACACATGTGGAACAGTAACACTGGTAGAAGTGTGGTGAACACATGGAACAGTGACACTGGTAGAAGTGTGGTGAACACATATGGAACAGTAACACTGATAGAAGTGTGGTGAACACGTATGGAACAGTAACACTGGTAGAAGTGTGGTGAACACATATGGAACAGTAACACTGATAGAAGTGTGGTGAACACGTATGGAACAGTAACACTGGTAGAAGTGTGGTGAACACATGTGGAACAGTAACACTGGTAGAAGTGTGGTGAACACATATGGAACAGTAACACTGATAGAAGTGTGGTGAACACGTATGGAACAGTAACACTGGTAGAAGTGTGGTGAACACATGTGGAACAGTAACACTGATAGAAGTGTGGTGAACATGTATGGAACAGTAACACTGGTAGAAGTGTGTTGAACACACATGGAACAGTAACACTGGTAGAATGTGGTGAACATGTATGGAATAGTAACACTGGTAGAAGTGTGTTGAACACATGTGGAACAGTAACACTGGTAGAAGTGTGGTGAACACATGGAACAGTGCCACTGGTAGAAGTGTGGTGAACACATGGAACAGTGATACTGGTAGAAATGTGGTGAACACATATGGAACAGTGACACTGGTAGAAGTGTGGTGAACATGTATGGAACAGTAACACTGGTAGAAGTGTGGTGAACATGTATGGAACAGTAACACTGGTAGAAGTGTGTTGAACACACATGGAACAGTAACACTGGTAGAATGTGGTGAACATGTATGGAATAGTAACACTGGTAGAAGTGTGTTGAACACATGTGGAACAGTGACACTGGTAGAAGGGTGGTGAACACGTATGGAACAGTAACACTGGTAGAAGTGTGGTGAACACATATGGAACAGTGACACTGGTAGAAGTGTGGTGAACACATATGGAACAGTGACACTGGTAGAAGGGTGGTGAACACATATGGAACAGTGACACTGGTAGAAGTGTGGTGAACACATATGGAACAGTGACACTGGTAGAAGGGTGGTGAACACGTATGGAACAGTAACAGTGGTAGAAGTGTGGTGAACACATATGGAACAGTGACACTGGTAGAAGTGTGGTGAACACATGGAACAGTGACACTGGTAGAAGTGTGGTGAACACATGGAACAGTAACACTGGTAGAAGTGTGGTGAACACATGTGGAACAGT
This sequence comes from Brachyhypopomus gauderio, assembly GCF_052324685.1. Taxonomy (NCBI): domain Eukaryota; kingdom Metazoa; phylum Chordata; class Actinopteri; order Gymnotiformes; family Hypopomidae; genus Brachyhypopomus; species Brachyhypopomus gauderio. Next base: position 10,009,886 of record NC_135223.1, read on the forward strand.
AACACTGATAGAAGTGTGGTGAACACATATGAAACAGTAACACTGGTAGAAGTGTGGTGAAGACATGTGGAACAGTAACACTGGTAGAAGTGTGGTAAACACACATGGAACAGTGACACTGGTAGAAGTGTGGTGAACACATATGGAACAGTAACACTGGTAGAAGTGTGGTGAACACATATGGAACAGTAACACTGGTAGAAGTGTGGTGAACACATATGGAACAGTAACACTGATAGAAGTGTGGTGAACACACATGGAACAGTGATACTGGTTGAAGTGTGGTGAACACACATGGAACAGTGATACTGGTAGAAGTGTGGTGAACACATATGGAACAGTAACACTGATAGAAGTGTGGTGAACACACATGGAACAGTGATACTGGTAGAAGTGTGGTGAACACACATGGAACAGTGATACTGGTAGAAGTGTGGTGAACACATATGGAACAGTTAACACTGGTAGAAGTGTGGTGAACACATGGAACAGTGACACTGGTAGAAATGTGGTGAACACATATGGAACAGTGACACTGGTAGAAGTGTGGTGAACATGTATGGAACAGTAACACTGGTAGAAGTGTGGTGAACACATATGGAACAGTAACACTGATAGAAGTGTGGTGAACACGTATGGAACAGTAACACTGGTAGAAGTGTGGTGAACACATGTGGAACAGTAACACTGGTAGAAGTGTGGTGAACACATATGGAACAGTAACACTGGTAGAAGTGTGGTGAACACATGTGGAACAGTAACACTGATAGAAGTGTGGTGAACATGTATGGAACAGTAACACTGGTAGAAGTGTGTTGAACACACATGGAACAGTAACACTGGTAGAATGTGGTGAACATGTATGGAATAGTAACACTGGTAGAAGTGTGTTGAACACATGTGGAACAGTAACACTGGTAGAAGTGTGGTGAACACATGGAACAGTGCCACTGGTAGAAGTGTGGTGAACACATGGAACAGTGATACTGGTAGAAATGTGGTGAACACATATGGAACAGTGACACTGGTAGAAGTGTGGTGAACATGTATGGAACAGTAACACTGGTAGAAGTGTGGTGAACATGTATGGAACAGTAACACTGGTAGAAGTGTGGTGAACACACATGGAACAGTAACACTGGTAGAATGTGGTGAACATGTATGGAATAGTAACACTGGTAGAAGTGTGTTGAACACATGTGGAACAGTGACACTGGTAGAAGGGTGGTGAACACGTATGGAACAGTAACACTGGTAGAAGTGTGGTGAACACATATGGAACAGTGACACTGGTAGAAGTGTGGTGAACACATATGGAACAGTGACACTGGTAGAAGGGTGGTGAACACATATGGAACAGTGACACTGGTAGAAGTGTGGTGAACACATATGGAACAGTGACACTGGTAGAAGGGTGGTGAACACGTATGGAACAGTAACACTGGTAGAAGTGTGGTGAACACATATGGAACAGTGACACTGGTAGAAGTGTGGTGAACACATGGAACAGTGACACTGGTAGAAGTGTGGTGAACACATGGAACAGTAACACTGGTAGAAGTGTGGTGAACACATGTGGAACAGTAACACTGATAGAAGTGTGGTGAACACATATGAAACAGTAACACTGGTAGAAGTGTGGTGAAGACATGTGGAACAGTAACACTGGTAGAAGTGTGGTGAACACACATGGAACAGTGACACTGGTAGAAGTGTGGTGAACACATATGGAACAGTAACACTGATAGAAGTGTGGTGAACACGTATGGAACAGTAACACTGGTAGAAGTGTGGTGAACACATATGGAACAGTAACACTGATAGAAGTGTGGTGAACACGTATGGAACAGTAACACTGGTAGAAGTGTGGTGAACACATGTGGAACAGTAACACTGGTAGAAGTGTGGTGAACACATATGGAACAGTAACACTGATAGAAGTGTGGTGAACACACATGGAACAGTGATACTGGTTGAAGTGTGGTGAACACACATGGAACAGTGATACTGGTAGAAGTGTGGTGAACACATATGGAACAGTAACACTGATAGAAGTGTGGTGAACACACATGGAACAGTGATACTGGTAGAAGTGTGGTGAACACACATGGAACAGTAACACTGATAGAAGTGTGGTGAACACACATGGAACAGTGATACTGGTAGAAGTGTGGTGAACACACATGGAACAGTGATACTGGTAGAAGTGTGGTGAACACATATGGAACAGTTAACACTGGTAGAAGTGTGGTGAACACATGGAACAGTGACACTGGTAGAAATGTGGTGAACACATATGGAACAGTGACACTGGTAGAAGTGTGGTGAACATGTATGGAACAGTAACACTGGTAGAAGTGTGGTGAACACATATGGAACAGTAACACTGATAGAAGTGTGGTGAACACGTATGGAACAGTAACACTGGTAGAAGTGTGGTGAACACATGTGGAACAGTAACACTGGTAGAAGTGTGGTGAACACATATGGAACAGTAACACTGATAGAAGTGTGGTGAACACATATGGAACAATAACACTGATAGAAGTGTGGTGAACACGTATGGAACAGTAACACTGGTAGAAGTGTGGTGAACACATATGGAACAGTAACACTGATAGAAGTGTGGTGAACACGTATGGAACAGTAACACTGGTAGAAGTGTGGTGAACACATGTGGAACAGTAACACTGGTAGAAGTGTGGTGAACACATATGGAACAGTAACACTGATAGAAGTGTGGTGAACACACATGGAACAGTGATACTGGTAGAAGTGTGGTGAACACACATGGAACAGTAACACTGATAGAAGTGTGGTGAACATGTATGGAACAGTAACACTGGTAGAAGTGTGTTGAACACACATGGAACAGTAACACTGGTAGAATGTGGTGAACATGTATGGAATAGTAACACTGGTAGAAGTGTGTTGAACACATGTGGAACAGTAACACTGGTAGAAGTGTGGTGAACACATGGAACAGTGACACTGGTAGAAGTGTGGTGAACACATATGGAACAGTAACACTGATAGAAGTGTGGTGAACACGTATGGAACAGTAACACTGGTAGAAGTGTGGTGAACACATATGGAACAGTAACACTGATAGAAGTGTGGTGAACACGTATGGAACAGTAACACTGGTAGAAGTGTGGTGAACACATGTGGAACAGTAACACTGGTAGAAGTGTGGTGAACACATATGGAACAGTAACACTGATAGAAGTGTGGTGAACACGTATGGAACAGTAACACTGGTAGAAGTGTGGTGAACACATGTGGAACAGTAACACTGATAGAAGTGTGGTGAACATGTATGGAACAGTAACACTGGTAGAAGTGTGTTGAACACACATGGAACAGTAACACTGGTAGAATGTGGTGAACATGTATGGAATAGTAACACTGGTAGAAGTGTGTTGAACACATGTGGAACAGTAACACTGGTAGAAGTGTGGTGAACACATGGAACAGTGCCACTGGTAGAAGTGTGGTGAACACATGGAACAGTGATACTGGTAGAAATGTGGTGAACACATATGGAACAGTGACACTGGTAGAAGTGTGGTGAACATGTATGGAACAGTAACACTGGTAGAAGTGTGGTGAACATGTATGGAACAGTAACACTGGTAGAAGTGTGTTGAACACACATGGAACAGTAACACTGGTAGAATGTGGTGAACATGTATGGAATAGTAACACTGGTAGAAGTGTGTTGAACACATGTGGAACAGTGACACTGGTAGAAGGGTGGTGAACACGTATGGAACAGTAACACTGGTAGAAGTGTGGTGAACACATATGGAACAGTGACACTGGTAGAAGTGTGGTGAACACATATGGAACAGTGACACTGGTAGAAGGGTGGTGAACACATATGGAACAGTGACACTGGTAGAAGTGTGGTGAACACATATGGAACAGTGACACTGGTAGAAGGGTGGTGAACACGTATGGAACAGTAACAGTGGTAGAAGTGTGGTGAACACATATGGAACAGTGACACTGGTAGAAGTGTGGTGAACACATGGAACAGTGACACTGGTAGAAGTGTGGTGAACACATGGAACAGTAACACTGGTAGAAGTGTGGTGAACACATGTGGAACAGTAACACTGATAGAAGTGTGGTGAACACATATGAAACAGTAACACTGGTAGAAGTGTGGTGAAGACATGTGGAACAGTAACACTGGTAGAAGTGTGGTAAACACACATGGAACAGTGACACTGGTAGAAGTGTGGTGAACACATATGGAACAGTAACACTGGTAGAAGTGTGGTGAACACATATGGAACAGTAACACTGGTAGAAGTGTGGTGAACACATATGGAACAGTAACACTGATAGAAGTGTGGTGAACACACATGGAACAGTGATACTGGTTGAAGTGTGGTGAACACACATGGAACAGTGATACTGGTAGAAGTGTGGTGAACACATATGGAACAGTAACACTGATAGAAGTGTGGTGAACACACATGGAACAGTGATACTGGTAGAAGTGTGGTGAACACACATGGAACAGTGATACTGGTAGAAGTGTGGTGAACACATATGGAACAGTTAACACTGGTAGAAGTGTGGTGAACACATGGAACAGTGACACTGGTAGAAATGTGGTGAACACATATGGAACAGTGACACTGGTAGAAGTGTGGTGAACATGTATGGAACAGTAACACTGGTAGAAGTGTGGTGAACACATATGGAACAGTAACACTGATAGAAGTGTGGTGAACACGTATGGAACAGTAACACTGGTAGAAGTGTGGTGAACACATGTGGAACAGTAACACTGGTAGAAGTGTGGTGAACACATATGGAACAGTAACACTGGTAGAAGTGTGGTGAACACATGTGGAACAGTAACACTGATAGAAGTGTGGTGAACATGTATGGAACAGTAACACTGGTAGAAGTGTGTTGAACACACATGGAACAGTAACACTGGTAGAATGTGGTGAACATGTATGGAATAGTAACACTGGTAGAAGTGTGTTGAACACATGTGGAACAGTGCCACTGGTAGAAGTGTGGTGAACACATGGAACAGTGATACTGGTAGAAATGTGGTGAACACATATGGAACAGTGACACTGGTAGAAGTGTGGTGAACATGTATGGAACAGTAACACTGGTAGAAGTGTGGTGAACATGTATGGAACAGTAACACTGGTAGAAGTGTGGTGAACACACATGGAACAGTAACACTGGTAGAATGTGGTGAACATGTATGGAATAGTAACACTGGTAGAAGTGTGTTGAACACATGTGGAACAGTGACACTGGTAGAAGGGTGGTGAACACGTATGGAACAGTAACACTGGTAGAAGTGTGGTGAACACATATGGAACAGTGACACTGGTAGAAGTGTGGTGAACACATATGGAACAGTGACACTGGTAGAAGGGTGGTGAACACATATGGAACAGTGACACTGGTAGAAGTGTGGTGAACACATATGGAACAGTGACACTGGTAGAAGGGTGGTGAACACGTATGGAACAGTAACACTGGTAGAAGTGTGGTGAACACATATGGAACAGTGACACTGGTAGAAGTGTGGTGAACACATGGAACAGTGACACTGGTAGAAGTGTGGTGAACACATGGAACAGTAACACTGGTAGAAGTGTGGTGAACACATGTGGAACAGTAACACTGATAGAAGTGTGGTGAACACATATGAAACAGTAACACTGGTAGAAGTGTGGTGAAGACATGTGGAACAGTAACACTGGTAGAAGTGTGGTGAACACACATGGAACAGTGACACTGGTAGAAGTGTGGTGAACACATATGGAACAGTAACACTGATAGAAGTGTGGTGAACACGTATGGAACAGTAACACTGGTAGAAGTGTGGTGAACACATATGGAACAGTAACACTGATAGAAGTGTGGTGAACACGTATGGAACAGTAACACTGGTAGAAGTGTGGTGAACACATGTGGAACAGTAACACTGGTAGAAGTGTGGTGAACACATATGGAACAGTAACACTGATAGAAGTGTGGTGAACACACATGGAACAGTGATACTGGTTGAAGTGTGGTGAACACACATGGAACAGTGATACTGGTAGAAGTGTGGTGAACACATATGGAACAGTAACACTGATAGAAGTGTGGTGAACACACATGGAACAGTGATACTGGTAGAAGTGTGGTGAACACACATGGAACAGTGATACTGGTAGAAGTGTGGTGAACACATATGGAACAGTTAACACTTGTAGAAGTGTGGTGAACACATGGAACAGTGACACAGGTAGAAATGTGGTGAACACATATGGAACAGTGACACTGGTAGAAGTGTGGTGAACATGTATGGAACAGTAACACTGGTAGAAGTGTGGTGAACACACATGGAACAGTGACACTGGTAGAAGGGTGGTGAACACGTATGGAACAGTAACACTGGTAGAAGTGTGGTGAACACATATGGAACAGTGACACTGGTAGAAGTGTGGTGAACACACATGGAACAGTGACACTGGTAGAAATGTGGTGAACATGTATGGAACAGTAACACTGGTAGAAGTGTGGTGAACACATATGGAACAGTGACACTGGTAGAAGGGTGGTGAACACGTATGGAACAGTAACACTGGTAGAAGTGTGGTGAACACATATGGAACAGTGACACTGGTAGAAGTGTGGTGAACACATGTGGAACAGTAACACTGATAGAAGTGTGGTGAACACGTATGGAACAGTAACACTGGTAGAAGTGTGGTGAACACATGTGGAACAGTAACACTGGTAGAAGTGTGGTGAACACATATGGAACAGTAACACTGGTAGAAGTGTGGTGAAGACATGTGGAACAGTAACACTGGTAGAAGTGTGGTGAACACACATGGAACAGTGACACTGGTAGAAGTGTGGTGAACACATATGGAACAGTAACACTGATAGAAGTGTGGTGAACACGTATGGAACAGTAACACTGGTAGAAGTGTGGTGAACACATATGGAACAGTAACACTGATAGAAGTGTGGTGAACACGTATGGAACAGTAACACTGGTAGAAGTGTGGTGAACACATGTGGAACAGTAACACTGGTAGAAGTGTGGTGAACACATATGGAACAGTAACACTGATAGAAGTGTGGTGAACACACATGGAACAGTGATACTGGTAGAAGTGTGGTGAACACATATGGAACAGTAACACTGATAGAAGTGTGGTGAACACACATGGAACAGTGATACTGTTAGAAGTGTGGTGAACACACATGTAACAGTGATACTGGTAGAAGTGTGGTGAACACGTATGGAACAGTTAACACTGGTAGAAGTGTGGTGAACACATGGAACAGTGACACTGGTAGAAATGTGGTGAACATGTATGGAACAGTAACACTGGTAGAAGTGTGGTGAACACACATGGAACAGTGACACTGGTAGAAGTGTGGTGAACACATATGGAACAGTGACACTGGTAGAAGTGTGGTGAACACACATGGAACAGTGACACTGGTAGAAGTGTGGTGAACACATATGGAACAGTGACACTGGTAGAAGTGTGGTGAACACACATGGAACAGTGACACTGGTAGAAATGTGGTGAACATGTATGGAACAGTAACACTGGTAGAAGTGTGGTGAACACATATGGAACAGTGACACTGGTAGAAGTGTGGTGAACACACATGGAACAGTGACACTGGTAGAAATGTGGTGAACACATATGGAACAGTGACACTGGTAGAAGTGTGGTGAACACGTATGGAACAGTAACACTGGTAGAAGTGTGGTGAACACACATGGAACAGTGACACTGGTAGAAGTGTGGTGAACACGTATGGAACAGTTAACACTGGTAGAAGTGTGGTGAACACATATGGAACAGTAACACTGATAGAAGTGTGGTGAACATGTATGGAACAGTAACACTGGTAGAAGTGTGGTGAACACATATGGAACAGTGACACTGGTAGAAGTGTGGTGAACACATATGGAACAGAGACACTGGTAGAAGTGTGGTGAACACATATGGAACAGTGACACTGGTAGAAGTGTGGTGAACACACATGGAACAGTAACACTGGTAGAAGTGTGGTGAACACGTATGGAACAGTAACACTGGTAGAAGTGTGGTGAACTTGTGTGGAAGAGTAACACTGCTAGAAGTGTAGTGAACACATATGGAGCAGTAACACTGGTAGAAGTGTGGTGAACACGTGTGGAACAGTAACAGTGGTAGAAGTGTGGTGAACACATGTGGAACAATAACAGTGGTAGAAGTGTGGTGAACACATGTGGAACAATAACAGTGGTAGAAGTGTGGTGAACACGTGTGGAACAGTAACAGTGGTAGAAGTGTGGTGAACACATGTGGAACAGTAACAGTGGTAGAAGTGTGGTGAACACGTGTGGAACAGTAACAGTGGTAGAAGTGTGGTGAACAAGTGTGGTGAACACATGTGGAACAGTAACAGTGGTAGAAGTGTGGTGAAAAAGTGTGGTGAACACATGTGGAACAGTAACAGTGGTAGAAGTGTGGTGAACGTAGTGTGGTACATGCCTGCTAGGTGGAGGACTTGAAGGCTAAATTGAGCTCCCAGGAAGTGGAGCTGAGCCTGAAGAGTCAGGCAGCCGAGGCTCTTATCACCAAGATCGGCCAGCAGACAGAGAGACTGAGCCAGAGACGAGCCAATGCTGACCAGGAAGAGCAGAAGGTGAGCACGCACCGCCCCGCCCCCTGCACCCTGCCCCGCCCCCTGCACCCTGCCCCACAGCTCCTGTCACCAGGTGGCTTTGAGCGTGTCGCTATGACTGTGTTTGCCTGCAGGTGGCAGCGATCCAGCAGGAGGTTACTCGCAGGCGCAGGGACTGTGAACAGGACCTGGCCAAAGCCGAGCCATCTCTCGAGGCTGCCACGGCTGCTTTAGATACCCTTAACAAGGTAATGAGCACAGGCCATGTGCCTTCAGAGTCAGATATTCAACACGGAAAACTGTTGTTCAGCCCTCTAAGCACTGACCCACTGACTCTAAGCACTTACTTGTTCTTAGGTAAAAGAGAGACTGGTAAACTGTTGTTGTGAGAGGTTCTGTAATGATCTTCAAAGGCCTGTTTTCTGAATTCAATATTGTATTGCTAAAACCTTTCCTGCTAACTGGGGATTTCTGCATGTTTCTTCTTCATTTTGTATACTCAAGGGGTTTCAGTTGGTTTGTAAATAGTTTCACTGTACAGGTGAACCTGACTGAGCTGAAGACATTCCCCAACCCCCCTGAGGCAGTGACTAACGTAATGGCGGCTGTGATGGTCCTCTTGGCACCGCGCGGACGTGTTCCTAAACAGCGTGGCTGGAAGGCCGCCAGGGTCTTCATGGGCAAGGTGACAACCCCACCGACACACTGGTCTGATACCCATAACTCTAACACAGGCAGGCCTTGGCCCGGAGACCTCCGCCTGCAGGAGCAGAGGGGCTTTAAATGTGCTGCACTTTACAGACCTCAGTGTTGTGGCTGTTATGTGTATGGTGGATGAAATAGGGCTGGTATAGTCGGCTTTATCATGGTCTAAGGAAACATTGTATAATCGTATATTGTTATCATATAATAATACTCAAGTGGATTGTCTCTCATGTTAAACATGGTCAAACTAAACTAATGTTTAGTTTAGTCAAACTAAACAATGAAAGTGGGGAAATGGAAATCTGGAAATGGTCGCTGTGCTAACCATCGCTGTTTTAAGTCTCGCTCCTTGCTAAGCGCCCCAGCCTTGTGTTTGCAGCTGGACGACTTCCTGCAGGCTCTGGTGAGCTATGATAAGGAGCACATCCCGGAGCAGTGTCTGAGCGTGGTGAAGCAGGTCTACCTTAGCAACCCCGACTTCCACCCTGACCACGTTCGCACCAAGTCGTACGCCGCAGCCGGCCTCTGCGCCTGGACCATCAATATAGTGCGCTACTATGAGGTGACGAGAAAGCCCAGCCTTTTCTTCATATACCGCATACCGATGGGTCTGAAAACCGTCCAACGGTCTGTTGTCTTTCAGGTGTATTGCGAGGTTGCTCCGAAGCGTCAGGCTCTGTGTCAGGCTAACGCAGACCTGGAGATTGCCACCGCTAAACTTCTCACTGTGAGGAAGAAACTGCATGTGAGTACTGACTTCAACTAATGGTTGCCTTCAGCTTAAAGATGAGGTTTAAAAACAGAACCCCCAATGAAGAATCAAAGAAAAGTTGAAACAGCAGCTGATTCTGTACACATTAAGTAGGCCTACTCAACACGATCATTGTCATTTTGTAATATTCCTCATCCTACTATTAAATTCCGCTTGACTTAACGTTGGGTTTCAAGAATATTTTGTGCTCCACTCAGGATCTGGACGAGCATCTGCAGGGCCTCACGGCTCAGTTTGAGAGAGCGGCAGCCGAGAAGCTGTGCTGCCAGGAGGAAGTGACCCGCACCAGGCACACCATCGAGCTGGCCAATCGGCTGGTGGGAGGCTTGCAGGTATTGGGTGGATCGCGGCGGAGAGCCGCATCACTGGTCATCACTGCTCTGGAGCGAGCATGTGGCTACGCTACATGCTAGCGGGGCGTAAGGGTTTGGCTAGCAGCAGAGACGCTGTGTGAGGAAGGAAGGGAGGCACCATGATTAAAGCACCATTAAACTGGCCAAGAGGTCAATGGCCACTGGCCAAACGGAGGTGAGGAAACAGACAGAAAGACCGTACTGCAGCCTACCAGCCAAAACACGTTACATATGGTCATTATCTTGTTTAAACTTTATTTAGTTTGAATTTGATTCCAGCATTTTAAAATGCTTGAATTGTATGTAAATTCCTTTTACGTTGTAAGTTGTGTGACACGTGTGAGTTGTCCATTGAGCCTCACTTTTCATTTCTGTATTCTGTTCAAAAGTAAAAATTAGTTTTACTTGTTTTTCCCCTCCTCAGAATGCTCAGACATCCATCCTCAGGATTATCCAAAATCTTTACACCTGTTAATGTGAAATAAAATGAATGTAATATTTCTTTTAGTGGTTTTATTTAAAACATTCGACTTTCTTATTCAGGGAAATGAATAGGGCTCGTATGGGACAGCTTGGCTTTTAAACATATCAAGACAAATGATTTGTCTTTATGCCATTGACCTGGAAGCAATAGTGTTTAGACTAATAAATCAGCCCGTCTATATTTAATCATTAACTCACTGCAAAGCCTCAACAGCTGTTGGAAATTAAAAACGCTTCACCCAGGACTGAGTGATATTCCAAGCAATCCATAATACATTAGGCTAAAATTATAGTGATTTTTAACTGTCTGAGAATTTATTATGCGACATGTTCTGGATCCCCGACCCTGCGAAGACGACACTAGGCAAGATTTATCACTGCGGGAGCATCTCAGCGATATTATTGAAGTCCTAAATGAGAGCTAAATTGATGCAGAGTGAAAATGTAACTAAACTTTCAAAGCCGGTTTAGGTGAATTGCGACTGTATACTTTATTGCTTATGTTTTCCCAGCCTGTATGATCAATGGGGAGGGGACCCAATCAAGAGACAGGCACACACACACCCTCCTCTACTCCTGACAACTGATGCTGTAAAATCATTTGTGTGGGTTCATCTAGACAACTCCAGGGTTCTGCCTCACCGTCGTGTTTTTGAGTTTTTGATACGTAACACGAGAGACCTTCATGATAAAACAGCAAAAATATCTTGAACCGCGTTTTGTGCACTACAGCTGTTGGAAATTAAAAACGCTGATTAAAAAATTAAAAACGCTTTTACTGGATGAACGTATTTACACGCTGACATGTTTACAGTTGTGGAGAAGCACTACTTCTAGAGTACACTTGCTTGTTGTCCGCAATTAATATTAAAAACGCCACATTCAAGCAGTTGGATCACTCCCTGCGTGTGTGTGTGTGTGTGTGTGTGTGTGTGTGTGTGTGTGTGTGTGTGTGTGTGTGTGTGCAGTCGGAGAACGTACGCTGGTCGAAGGCCGAGCTGGAACTGCAGACCCAGCAGGAGACGCTGTGTGGGGACGTGTCGCTGGCCGCGGCCTTCGTCTGCTACGCTGGATATTTCACACAGCCCTACCGCCAGCAGCTGATGGAGAACACATGGAAGCCCTTCTTCAGACGGCTGACGGTACGGCTCACTCCTAAACACGGCATCTTCCGGCGAGACCAAACCTCCCTCTGTACCGCCGAGTCCACTCATGCCACGCGGAAACCAGCAGAGCATTGAGCTGAATACCAACACTGGTGTGTCCTTCTCCTCACACCTCACCCCTCGCCCCACAGCCCCCCGTCCCACTGACAGAAGGCCTGGACCCCGTCCCGCTGCTGGCTGAGCATGCCACCGTGGCCTCCTGGCACAACCAGGGCCTGCCGGCCGATCGGCTGTCCGTGGAGAACGCCGTCATCCTGGCCTGCAGCCGGCGCTGGCCGCTCCTGGTGGACCCCCAGCAACAGGCGAGCGGGTGGCTGCAGGGGCTGTACGGGCCGGGCCTGAGGGTGCTGCAGCACGGAGCCGCAGGGTGAGCAACGCTCCCTTCATCACCTGGAACTCAATCTGAGCCTTTCCTCATCAATTTGGTCCAAACGCATTTCGAACAGGCGCTCGCCGCCCCGCGCGGATGTTCCGTTTCTTCTGTCCTTTGCCGCTCCAGGTACATCGACGCCATCGAGCGGGCGTTGGCCTGTGGTGAGGCGGTGCTGATTGAGAACGTGGAGGTGAGGGTGGACCCGGTTCTGCTGCCTCTGCTGGCCAGCAGCACAGCGCACACAGGAAGGCAAGCAGCACCGCACCAATATTAATCACTCACCCAAAGGTCAACAGGCTTTCAGCAGTGTCTTAGCGTGGCATATTTTAAATACGTCTTTACACATGCATGTGTACAAAAATGTATTTTACCTTAAATCTTTTTTTTTTGCATGCCAACCTTGGAAGCCAGTTTTGTACAGAGCGTTGAAAAGCCCTGGTCAATAGTCAGCCGTGACTTAGTAGAATAT